>NC_137089.1:17448268-17668268 GCF_951640355.1 Cnephaeus nilssonii
TGAGACGATACAATGCCTATGTGATGAGATGAAGTGAGGTGAGTGACATAGGCATTGTGATGTAGTGTTAGGCTCTTATAAAGGTTACTTGAACGTAAGCAATTTGATATTGCAACAGTTGATCTGATAACCACGATGGGTAAGTGACTAACAGGTGGGTAGTGTATACAGCATGGATACACTAGACAAAGGAACAATTCACATCTCAGGAAGTACAAGTGGGATGGTGTGAGATTTCATCACAGTACTCAGAATGGTGTGCAATTCAAAACTTACGAATTGTGTGTTTTTTTCTGGAATTTTCCATTTAATATTTTTGAACCACAGTTGGCCATGGGCAACTGAAACTGTGGAAAGCAAAACCATAGATAAGGACTTAATATTTGTTTGGATATGTCTCCTTGGATGAGGGAAACAAAAGAAAACATAAACAAATGGGACCACATCAAATTAAAGAGCTTTTGCATAGCAAAGGAGCCATCAACAAAATGAAAAGACAACCTCCTGAACTGGAGAAGATAATCACCAATGATATATCCAATAAGGGGTTAATATCCAAAATATATAAATAACTCATACATCTTATCACCGAAAATACAATCCAATTTAAAAAAATGGGCATAGGACCTGAATAGACATTTCTCAAAGAGAACATAAGATAACCAATAGACATATGAAAAGATGCTCCACATCACTTATCATCAGGGGAATGCAAATTAACATCACAATGAGATATTACCTCACAACTGCAAGAATGGCTATCATCAATAAATCAATAAATAAGAGTTGATGAGGATGTAGAGAAAAGGGAACCTTCATGCACTGATTGTGGGATTTTAACTAGAGCAGGCACTATGGAAAACAGTATAAAGGGTCCTCAAAAAATTAAAAATAGGACTGCTATATGACCCAGCAGTTCCACTTCTGAGTATTTATCCAAAGAAATCCAAAAGACTAACTCTAAAAGACATATGCACCCTTATGTTCACTGCAGCATTATTTACAATAGTCAAGATATGGAGCAACCTAGGTGTTTCTCGATAGATGAATGGATAAAGAAAAGTGCTATATACAATGAATTATTACTCATCCATAAAAGAGAATAAAATCTTGTCATCTGTGACAACATAGATGGATAGAGGGTATTATGCTAAGTGAAATCAGTTAGAGGAAATACAAATACCATATGATTTCACTTATATGTGAAATCTAAGAAAACAAACAAACAAACAAAAGAGAAACAGATTTATAGATACAGAGAACAAACTGATGATTTCCAGAAATGAGGGTTTTTTGGGGTTGGTGAAAATGGTAAAGGGAAATCAGAGGGACTTACTTCCAGTTATAAAATAAGTAAGTCATGGAGTTGTAATGTATAGCATTGGGAACTTTGTCAATAATATCATAATAACTTTGTATGATGACAGATGGTTACTAGACTTATTGTGGCGATCACTTTTTAAGGCATATAAATGTCAAATCACTATGTTGTACAAAATGTAATATTGTATGTCAACTATACTTAACAAAAAATAAATTTAAGAAAAAAACACACGATTAAATCTCAGTAAGAACAGTGACAGTCTGTGGTGCTTGTGCATGACATACTCCCTCCTTCCTCTGCACCCAGCTCAATGCGATGCAAGCTCCACTACAGGTCAGAGTAGCCAAGAAAACAAGATTCCTGCTCCCCCTTTCCCAACTACCAGCTCTCAATAGAGGACTATGGTATGTATCTCCCCAAATGGGTAGAACTCCAGCACTTCTCATCCCCCTCAGCTTTCTGCTGCAGAAGCTATATTCTAGGTGAGTGAGGTTGAGGTTGAGATAGACTATTTTATAAATTTCTGCTAATTTTAAATATAATTCCATGAGACTATTCAATAAACAGAGAAAAGCAATCAAGATCAACTATAACAGGAGGGTACACCCAACCCACACAAGGGATACCCCTGGAGCACCCAGCTCAGGTGACCAGGGAGACTGTGATAGTGGGCCCCACATAATGTCATTCTACCTAATACATAGAAACAAAGAAACGTCCAAAATGAAAGAACAGAACAAACTCCAGAAAAAGAAATAACCAAAATGGAGATACCAATCTATCAGATGCAGAGTTCAAAACACTGGTTATAAGGGTCAGTGAGAACTTCAACAAAGAGATAGGAAACATAAAAATGGAGATAGAAAATATATTTTTTAAAAAGTCAGATAGAAAACATTAAAAAAAAACAGTCAGAAATACATGAACTGTAATGAGGAGCACATTATGGGGAATCAACAGTAGAGTAGATGAAGCAGAGGATCAAATCAGTAATTTGGAAGATAAGAAATCAACAAGAGAAAAACAGTTAGTTACCTACAAGGGAGCTACCATAAGACTGTCAGCTAATTTCTCAACAGAAACTTTGCAGGTCAGAAGGGTCTGGCAGGAAATATTGGAAGTGATGAAAAGCAATCATGATTAGTCTACCCAGCAAAGCTATTATTGAGAATCAAAGAACAGATAAAGAGCTTCCTGGACAAGAAAAATCTAAAGGATTTCATCACCACCAAACCAGTATTAAAAAATAAATAAATGTGTTAAAGGGATTTCTTTAAGAAGATGAAGAAAGATAAAAAGTGTGAATAATATAATGGCAATAACTACATATCTATCAATAATTATTTTAAATGTGTATGGATTAAATACAATAATCAAAAGACATAGGCTGGCTGAATGGGTAAGGTAACAAGACCCTTACATGTGCTATCTACAAGAGACCTACTTCAGATTGAAAGACAAACACAGACTGAAAGTAAAGGATGAAAAAAGATATTTCATGCCAATGCATGAAAGTTATTATGATATTATTGACAAAGTTCCCAATGAAAATTAAAAAACAACAACTGGGATAGCAATACTTATACCAGACAAGATAGACTTTAAAACAAAGGCTATAACAAGAGACAAACAAGGAGCCAGATATTCCCCTTCTGGGTACTTATCTGAGAATCCCAAAACACTAAATTGAGAAGACATATGTTCATTGCAGTATTATTCACAATAGTCAAGATAAGTAAGCAACTTAAGCATCTGTCAATAGATGAATGGATAAAGAAGAAGTGGTGCATATATAATGGAATATGACTCCACCATAAAAAGAAATTTTGCCATCTGCAACAATGTGGATGGACCTAGAGGGTATTGTGCTGAGTGAAATAATAGTAAGTCAGATAAAGACAAATGCCATGTGATTTCACAAACAAACAAAACAGAAATGATCTCATAGATAGAACATTTTGATGATTGCCAGATGGGAGAGGTTTGGGGAGATGGGTGAAAAAGGGGAAAGATAAAGAAGTACAAATTGGTAGTTACAAAACAGTCATGAAAATGCAAAGTTTAGCATAGGGAATATAGTCAATAATGTAATAACTTTGCAGTGTCAGATGGGTACTAGATTTATCAGGGTAATCACTTCAGAAATTATATAAATGCTAGTGGCCCAGTGCATGAAAATTCATGTACTCGGGGGTGGGGAGAATCCCTCAACCCAGCCTGAGCCCTCTCACAGGCCGGGAGCCCTCAGGGGATGTCCAACTGATGGCTTAGGCCACTCCCCACTGGGAATGGGCCTAAGTTGCAGTCTGACCTCCCTCTGTGGGAGGCGAATGGTGGGCCGAATTGGGGATGGCACCAGCCAACAAGTGGCCAGCCCTGTCCCTGCAATCGCCCCATTGCCGCCCTCCCCCGGCCCCAATCGCCGTCGCTGTCCCCTCCCTCTGCCCGCTGGCACACTCCTTGGTGGCCTGGCGCTGCCTGCTTGCCAGCCCTGCATCCCACTGACAAGTCGTTCTGCCGTTTGGTCGATTTGCATATTATGCTTTTATTATATATGATGAAACTGAAACTAGTATAATATTGTATGTCAACTATAATTGAAAAATAAATAATTATTTAAAAAAAGAAATAGTAAGGAAATTAACATAACAAGCCATAAACATATATATTAACTCTTCTTTCTTCTCTTAGTTTTTTGAATATATAAAAAAATAAAGTAATAACTATAAGAATGTAAGATATATAAATGTAAGATCTATGATAATAATAGCAGAAAAGGAGGAATAGGGAAAAGAGTTATAGAGGAGTAATAATTCTATATCCAATTTAAATAAAGTTAGTATAAACCTGAATTTGATCCTGACAAGTTTAGATAAATATGATAAAACAACCATTGAGAAGTAACTTAAAGAGTAAAAATAACATTAAAGGAATTAAATAGTAAATTTTTGTTATATGGGTTAGGCAAAACCTTCTTAGATATGACAACAAAAGTATAGGCAATAACAAAAAAAAAAAGATAAACTGGACTTCATCCAAATTAAAACCTTTTGTTTTTTTAGAAAGTATCAGTTAGTATATAAAAAGATAACATATAATGCAAGAAAATATTGCATTAATAATAATTTGTATTTAGAATGTATAAGGAATTGTTACAACTAAATAATAAAAGACAATCCAGTCAAAAGTGGGCAAAGGAAGTGAAATGACATTTCTCCAAAGAAAATACACAAATAGCCAATGAGCCCATAAAAAGTGCTCAACATCACTAGCCATCAGGAAAATACAGGATACAGTCAAAACCACAATGAGATACCATTTCATACCCACCAGGATGGGTTTAATAAAAAAGTCAGATAATAATAAATGATGACATGCATTTGCAGAAATTAGAACATCGTCCATTTCTGGTGGGAATGTAAAATGATGGAAAATAATCTGGTAGTTTCTCAAAAGGATAAACAGAGTTACCATATTACCCAGCAACTCCACTCCTAGGAATATACCTAAGAGAAATGAAATATTATTCCTCACAAAAACTACACAAATATCCATAATATCCCCAAAGTCAAAACAGATCAAATTCATGTCCAACGAACAATAAACAGAATGAGAATTATCTATCTATATGAGTATGTATGTGCATGCATGTGTATATATGTGTCTAAAATGATACATGATTCCATTTATATGAAATGTCCAGAATAGGCAAATCTAATTGGGTCAGAAAGTAGATAAATGGTTGCCTAGGGTGGTAAAGTTGGATCAAAATGGATAGTGACTGTTAATGCATATTTGGTTTCCTTTTAAGTTAATAAAAATGTTACAAAATGTATTGTAATTGGTTCATAGCCCTGCGAATATACAAAAAGAACTATTGAATTATACACTGTAAATGTATGGTGACCTGTATAGTGAGTTATATATAATAAAGATGTTATATTTAAATAAATTAGTAAATAAAATATATAACAAAATGTGCAAGATATAATCTGTCTTTCTCTGTAGAGATAGACTATTTCATAAAGTCCTGCTAATCCTATCTAATAAAAGAATAATATGCAAATTGACCGTCACTCCAACACACAAGATGGCCGCCCCCATGTGGTCAAAGATGGATGCCCCCATGTGGACACAAGATGGCCGCCACAAGATGGCCGTCAGGGGAGGGCAGTTGTGGGCGATCAGGCCAGCAGAGGAGGGGAGTTGGGAGGGACCAGGCCTGCAAGGGAGGGCAGTTGTGGGGGACCAGGCCTGCAGGGGAGGACAGTTAGGGGTGACCAGGCCAGCAGGGGAGGGCAGTTAGGGGTTACCGGGCCAGCAGGGGAGGGCAGTTAGGGGCAATCTGGCTGGCAGGGGGGCAGTTAGGCGTTGATCAGGCTTGCAGGGGAGTGGTTAGGGGGTGATCATGCTGGCAGGCAGAAGTGGTTAGGGGCAATCAGGCAGGCAGGCAGGCAAGTGGTTGGGAGCCAGCAGTCCTGGATTGTGAGAAGGATGTCCCAGATTGGAGAGGGTACAGGCTGGGCTGAGAGACAACCCCCCCCCCCCCCGTGCACTAATTTTGTGCACCAGGACTCTAGTGTAAAATATAATTCCATGAGACTATTCAATAAACAGAGAAAATATAAAGCTTTTTATAATGACAAACTGAATGTAATCAGGAAGCAAAATATGAAGAGACCTTAAGAATTAGGAGGTTTAAACTTATATAGTGATGTATAGCAATTATTCCTCAATAAAACTGAAAACAAAACAAAACAAAAAAAAAAAACAATGAGTGAGGAGAAAGTGGTAAGATTTAGGTTTGCCAAGCTTGGGAGAATAGATTTTAATAAGAGGTAGAAAGGCTATAACAAGAGACAAACAAGGAGCTAGAAATTCCCTTTCTGTGTATTTATCTGAAGAATCCCAAAACACTAAATTGAGAAGACATATGTTCATTGCAGTATTATTCACAATAGTAAAGATATGTAAGCAATCATAGCATCCGTCAATAGATGAATAAAGAAAAAGTGGTGCATATATATATAATGGAATATGACTATGCCATAAAAAAGAATGACAGGGTCATTCTGTAATAGACGGGGTAATTAGTTAAGTAACAGTTCTCCCATGAATAAACATGTTTTGTTTCAAAAGGGCTCTGTTCTGTTAAGTAGCTGCTATTTTGTCAGGCATTTTTCAATGTGTTTTACACATGTTATCATTAGTTCTCACAAAACCCAATTTTACAAAAGAGAATATTAGAGCTTTTATAAAAGGTAACTTGCCGGTTTTCACACAAGTAGTATGTGGTGGAATAAAGACTAGAATTCAGGAATGTTTATTAAACCATTTTATGTTGATATAGTAATTAAAAACTCTGTATGGCCCACCAAAACAATTTTTTCCCCAAACATCTTTTATATGTCATTTGATTCAAAACAAAGAGGAAAGGATTGAACTTCATGAAAAGTCATTAATTTATGTTTCCCACAGACATCCCCAAATTCCTAAATTCTTAAATATTAGCCCTAAAAAGCTAACACCTTAGGTCATATTAGCAACTTTTGCAAGTGAAAATAATGCTTTTTTGAGTTCTTCTTGGATAGGCATCAAGGTTTTTATTTCTCACTCAATTCTTTAAAACATCATCGTGTGAGGCCTGTCAATGAAGAAATCTTGGTCACATTTACGAAAAATCTTAAGAGATTGCTTCTTTCTCACTGGAACAAGTAACACACAAAGTAGTTCCTCAAATCAGTATATTACAACAATGTCCCTTATGTAAAAAGTATGTTAATGTAAGTACTATAGGGTATACCCTAACGCTGCTGTACTTGCCCTTATGCTTTAGAGTAGATATTAAATGAAGAAAAACATCAGGCTTAGGAGATTTTTAAAAATTGTTAAATGTTTGCAGTTATTTTACAGGAAATGTAAAATTGCAAAAACATTATTTACATTACAGGAAAATGATTGTTTTCCCCCCAATGGAGAAGTAACCGAGCAAAATAATTTTGATAAGATTTGTGATTCCAATAATAATTTAGATCAAAAAGAGAAATAAATGTATTGGTCATAATCTCCTGCTTGTGTGAGCCCCTCAATATTCTCCTTATTATGGAATCCTGATGAAGTCATACCTTTCTTTACAAATGTCATTTCACCAGCATCTGATATATGATATTATCAGTTTGATTCAGATAGGTTGAATCAGACAGGACTACACTGATTAGAGGGGAGAAAAGGGGTGTGTGTGCTCCAATGAGAGTAGCCAAAACTTAAACAGATAAGAACATCTCTTTTAGGGCTTGATTAATTTAACATGCTACAAATTTATAGAGTCAGATCTATTCACCCCAGTAGAAGCCCAAAAGATTCTCCGACCAGCAAAATGCCCAACATGGCTTTGAGAACAGACATGTACATTACATGACAGCTGTTTATGTCTTTTAATATAAGGGGGAGAGCTTTTTGCTTTGATTCTGGCAATGACATATTCTCTTTGGCCAGCACAGCAGAGATATTGTGGATTAAGATGAAAGGTAAAAAGAGCAGAAGGTAGATCACAGGAAGCAATCACGGAGTGATGATAAAACAGAGCAGGAAATGCTTATTTAGATAAATGAGGAATATTAAAGGCTAAAACCATCATTCCTGGGGATCCCCATCCAAAAAAGGATTTTTAACTCAAAAATAGATTGAGATAAAAACACACGTAGCTTTAAAAAATGTATGACACACAGCTACAGTCTAAAACCTCTAATATTTAAAAATATTATGTAAAAAATATAACATTAATTAAAATCCCACCACCACCACACCGAAATAAATGCTACAGAAAAGCCCAACACTGGAGAAAGACATCCCTGAGTTTCAGTTTCCTTATCTATAAAAATCACAATAAAAATACTTGCTAGTGCGAACTTGTGACCTCTGAGATTCTTTCCAAATTAGTTTTCATGACGCTAGGTAAGATATACTTATTGTAAGTTCAAGGTGTCACGTGTACCAGGAGTATGAGTTTTAATAAGTAACAGAGTGACTTCAATACACAATGGGATGAATCGTTTGTGATGGACATTTATGTGTGTGGTGGAGGAAGCCTTCCCACAAGGCTTAAATCATACTGCCATTTTCCTAAGCAAAATCTAATAATGAATTCTCAAGCTTAGCTACGCATGAGAATCGGAGAGCTTTAAGAAATCCTCATGTTCAGGCCACACCACAGACCAATTAAATCAGCATCTCTGGGGATGGGAACTGCACATCAATATTTTTTTAAAGCTCTGGAGGGGATTCCATTGTGAGCTAGTGAACAATGAGCACCAATGCCTCATACCTTCATGTCAAAAGGAGAAAAATGAGACACCCCCCCAAGCGAAATGACTGAGTTTAGTTCAAGGGATTGGTGATGAAGACAGGGCAAGAGTCCTAGTTTCCCAACTCTCCATCCTATTCTTTCCACTGCACCCCTATCTTTCAGTCTCTCCTTCATTCACAGTGCTGCTTCTAAAGGGCCTGCCTCTTGTCTTAATTTCAGATCTTCCCTTCAGTATCTTTACACACCACATAACAAAGCTGTGAGCAGCCTCTTCCAGCACGATGTTTGCATATTACTTTCTTTTTGACAGACATTGCTTTCTTAGGCTTTCCAGGTTAGAGGCGACCCAAATTCTTCCATCTTCTTAATGAGAAAATTGAGCACCAGAGAAGTTAAGTGACTGCCCTACGGTCATTGAATCCAAAACTGAAACTGCTTAACTCTTCATCCAAGTTCTTTCCATTCTTCCAAGCCCCCAACCTTGGACAATGGGAATGTCCCTCGGGAGACACTGGCACCCTTTGTCAAGAAGCCAACACACGTGAGTCCCAAGAGTAGAGAAGCGGAGTGAGGATCAGGCAGTGGCTGCATTTGCAGCAACCTTCCTTTTTGTGTTGGGAGGTGAGAGAGCCCAAGGTACTGCTGCAGCTCACACGCATTATCGCTTGTAGACTGGCTCCGCTGCGCAGGGTTAGCAGCTCAGCCCACATTGCAGCTGGCAGCTTGGGAAGCAGGAGTGACCCTTGCAGGTTCTAGTTCTCCCCTGTGGGTTCTGTTTCAATCATTTTTTCCTTCTTTCCCCTCATGTCCATTCTCCTTTCTTAACTGTGTATCTTCCAAACGTCAGATTCTTACATCAGACATAGACACAGAAACAATAAACAACAGCTTCAAATAGTCAATGGAACCAGCTCTGACAACCGCATAAGGTCATGGTCCTACAATAACTCATGTATCTATATCTCCTACGGCCTATTCCTTTCGGATCGGGACACTGACACATACAGAGGGCTAGGACTGTGAGACAATCAATTGACTTCTTGGCCATGACACCCCTGTGTCTACAGGCACACAGCCAGAACTGAAAAACTTCAATCTGACAACACCCGGTCTTCACTGACCTTCTGACAACAACCTGCTGGGGCAGAGCGATGACTGCCTCTGTCCATTTGCTACTGTCTCCATCTCTGTCTATGACATCTTTATAGTGGCCTGTTTTCTATAATTGCCTTGCCGGCCTGCTCCTGTGGGTGTTTGAGTTGGCATCCTTCCGCCTCCTCAAATCCCACCTACAATGCTCAGCTTTTCCAATAAGCCTTTCTTGGTCCCCATTTTGATCATTTCTCTGATATTTTCATGCCTCTGCTTTCCATGACTTTATCATCTCCTCAAGCATGTTTGTCTCATAACTAATGTTCTCATTTGTGCTGCTCTTTACTCTTTGTTAAGATTTTGGTTTTTGAATTTAGAACGCTACAATTCTTAGACCTATTTTTATCTATGTAAGGATTAATGTGGAATTAGGAATGTAGTAGAGGCTCACTAAATAACTATGGAAATGAATAGATATTTATTGAAGGTCCACTGTTTATATGTTAACATGCTTATTTGGTTGGAAGGGGGTTGGAAACTTGCCTTCCTGCATATGCTTTCAACAGAGCAATAGCATTAACTTAGAGCAATTTCTGTCTGTGGACCTTTACAACATCTTAACACCAAGACCTGGCTGATTATTTTGTTCATCATTAGTTGTAGAAATATAACTACCATATAGTCACCCTGTAAACTTCTACAGCCAAGTATTTTGAAAGGAAAAACATACTTTATACCCAATGATACAATATTAGAGAATATATTTTTGAATAATTTATTTTAATTTTCTATATTTAGGGCAAAATTAGTAATGTTTTTAGAATAAACATATGACACATTATATGACATACATTATTTAGCCTTGCTTTTGAAGTCTGAGTTGATGGACTTGTTTTCAAAAGTTATAACCTACAAATGATTGGCTCTTTACACTTAAAATCTATGTTTATAAATGTTTATATAATTACTCTATATATTTTAAGATAGAGAAATTATGTCATAATTCTTATCTATTGTAAAAAAAAGTATGCAAAATGCAAATACTTGACACTTGAAAAACAAAATAACTTCCCTTTCCGAGATACAGAATTTTTCACTTAAGTATACATGTATGTATGGTTGTAGATAGATAAATAGATGGATCTTCATTCCATAAATGAACTTTTATAGTCTGCTCAATTTTTATTTAAAAGTATAAGAATTTTATATCAAAACATGACTTTTAATGCCCACACATTTTATTCCATAATTATAATTATAGCCTCCCTCTCTATCATTGTCATTGCCCATGATTTTAATAAATAATCCTATATAATGAAAGCATAATATGCAAATTGTCCCCTTGACCGGGAGTTTAACCAGGGGCAGAGCCAGCTGGCCAATGGCCCATGGCCCCTCCCCCCAGCCGTCCCTGCCCCCAAAGGCTGCGGCAGGCAGCCGGGGGAAGGGAGGCCCTGGCTGGTAGCCAACAGTCGCTAGGGACCCTATCCATGCACGAATTTCATACACTATGCCTCTAGTGGCAGGATAAAAATTTTAAGGCAAAGTTGCTTAAAATATAAGTACATTTAAAATTTTTTGATATATATTGTCTGCTTTTTCTTAGAAATGATATGTCAATTATAGTTTCATCAATAATTTATTCTTCTTTTTACTTTGTCAAGTTGATAAGCCCAAATTACATATAATTATTGCTTTAATTTGCATTTCCTCAAATCTACAGTTCCAAAGACAATAAATATATGTATACCTTGAGATAACTTGTGATTTGATATACTAAAATATGCTTTTTTTGTTTAAATGTTCAGTTCAGCAGGCTATACAATAGATAAATAGTGATAGCAAAGTCTGTCTTCAGAAGAGGGAAAAAAGCATGATTTTGAAATGAGAGCAATAGAACCCAATGAAGTAGGACAATTGCAGAACAATAATTTTTCCCCCATCCAAAATCCATGGTAGACAGGGAGGAGTGAGATTTGCCTAAAAGTGGGGGTTAAGTTGCTTGAATATCAAGTGGAGAGTAGGACTGTGCTAACAGCTCTGGCTGGGACTCTGCAAATGTTAGATGTTATAACTGACAAGGCACCAAGCCAAACATTATACATCAAGGCTGATAAAGGAAGTTGGAGTAGAAACTGTAGAAGTGTCGGTCGATATTTTCAGAGCTTTGTTGAGCTCAAAATGAGATCCCTGAAGACAAAGACAATGATGAACATAATCCATTACAATGAAAAGGGGGATGGGCTAAAGATTTATTTAGAAATTATACACCAATCTATTCTAATCTCATTCGGGAGAGAAACTATACAAGCCTTTTGAGCACTCCAATAGAGCTACACTTAGCAAGTTCATGGTTTGTTTGATGAAGACCAGCTCCATGCTCTCACTCCTTGGCTCATCAGAATTCCTTGAGGATTTCATTACTGCAAAGGTGCTAAGCTATTTTCTGAAAAGAGAAAGCATAGAGTGTGCCCTCCCCTTGCTTTGAATGGACGTCAACTTGTTTTGTAGGCTTGGAGCTATTATTGGCTTCTGAGAGGAGACTAAATTTGTGATCACCTACAAGCTGAGAAGAACCTGGGTCATTCTGAAGTTGTTTGCACTCTTTTTAGAAATTCTTTTTGACTCTCTAGAATTCTGGTGAGAAAAATTTTCCTCTAACCAAGGGAATTGCCCTTTTGCCAGGAATACTTGAGAACATGGCGGTTTTGATAAGAGAGGGCTAATGTGGCAAATGTGTGAGGTGGCTTATAGACAGCCTATACCCACAGCTTCTCCAATATCTCTGGGAACCTCTAATTGGCAGAATAGCTTGAAGTCTTGAGTTTTGCCCAAAGTTCAAAGAAGGGGAAAGAAAACCCAAGAGAGGGGAGGATTTCAATGGCAGAAGAGAGATAATATAACATCAATAACTCACACAGGAAATTTCTAAGGACAGTGCTCTCAGTTTGAGTCTTTAGATAAAGTCCCCTGGGCCCACAAAACTGGGCAGAAAATTTTAAGCCAATTAGTTGCTTGATATTACTTTTCTGACATGCAAGGAAATAGCCAGAGAACATCTTAATATTTCCTACTTTAGATCTAGCTGGAAGAAAAAGAAAAAAAAAGCACAATATATGTAACTAACTCTTGAGTACACATGTCAACAGAGTCAAGACGTTATGTAAAATAACAGAAATGCTGATAATCTGCCTGAGATAGTGGTGCACCCTGTTGTTCCATGGACCTAGTCTTGGCCAGTCCAGCAACTCTTTAATAAGCAAACTAACAAACAAACAGAGCAAAATCCTCTTTACAGATTTGAGCGAGTATTCTTACCCAGGAATCTAGCTGGATTTTCTGTCCTAGTTTAGAGATAATTTCCTGTAATCCAGACCTAGTGGTTGTGAAATGGAATAACCACAGAACATTTACAAGTCCCTTGAATAACACATTCTGTCTGGGAAATAGTTTCCTGCCTTTGGCTACATCTCTGAAGTCTAGATCAGGACATCCTTGGACAGAATGTGCTGCCCTGACACTCAGGGTGAGCACGGAACTGATAAGACTTTCAGTTCCATCTGCATGTCTAGGTGGCAACTGCACTTTATACTTATTTTCAGAAATGAGGGACACTATAACTCCATCTTAATAAGTCACAGTCCGAGTTGTGGGAGATCAAATGTACTGGCCTAGAACAAGCTTTGGCAAGCCTCTAGGAAGAACGTCTTTTCCAGTCTTGTTGAGTATGTTTCCAAGATATTTCCGTGGTTCAAATTGGGGTCATCCAACCATAACTTTTTATGGTAGTTTATTTCATTAACCAAACCTTACCTTTTACCTGGATATGCCCAGCTCTGTCTGAGTTCCTGATGCAGTTTAAACATTTTAGAGTGGCTAAAATAAAAATATTTATGGCCACTGTGCTATAATCATCCTTTGTGAGAGGGTCATGAGAGTCAAGAGGTGACATAGTAGGTAAGTAATGGAAAGAGAGAATTGTTCAGGATTTCTTATGTTCCCCATTATGTCAACAATGAAATACTTTGGAGTCAATTCACAAACAGTAAAGCACAACTCAACCAGTAGGAATGTTTCTATACTTAGGCAACACAAGCAACTGTGCATGTTTAATCACCATCAATTTTCTTCACCATCTCAGCATGAAGAATTGGATTGACAATCTTTCACACGACATCTCTGTGTCTTTAACATTTTCCTACGACTCTACTGAATTATTATAACCAATTTTAGGGCAAGTAAAAGTTGTCATAGAACCTTCAACAGTACTCTACAGTTAGTAAACTTTAATTGAAAAATTTTTGTTAGCTCACTGGCATGATTTTATGCATATCAAATAGCTCATCCTATCACTTCTTGGCCTTTTGGATAAGATCAAGTGTAGTATCAAATAGCTCATCCTACTCCAGCACACATTTAAATAGTTTCCATCCTAAACACTAGTCGTGTCACTGGATTTCCCAGGAATTTTATTGAGAATTTATTCTAACTCCTTCTGAACTTTTTTAAATTGAATTTATTGGGGTGACATTGGTTAATACAATTATATAGGAGTCAGGTATACAATTCTATATCATCTGTATATTGTATTGTGTGTTAACCACCCCAAGACAAGTCTCCATCCATCACCAGTTAGCCCTTTTTAACCTCTTCTTGAACTTTGTGACTGTAACTTTGATACAGGCATGTGTCTGTTGCTTAAAACCAAATTTCAGGGGGCCTTGTTTAGATCCAGAATAATTACTTTTAGGCCCAGGATTGCTCATTTGCATAGCTAGCTTAAGTAGTGAGTAGTTGAACCTGTCCCTGAAAGGCTTCACCACTTGAACTATCATAGTGTTCCTTTTTTGGTATTTAGGAGAGAAAAAAAAACGCACATTAATTTTCATAAAACCCAGGGAGACAAAAGATTAGTCAAAGTGGTTATGGTCTATATCCTTCTATTATGCATAGATATTCAGTGTTGGAAAGAAAATGAAAAATTTCAAATTCAAAAAATACTGTTTTCCAACTGCTGTAATCCCAAGGGAAATACCAGGATTGCAAGAGAAGAGACCTGTTTCTAATTGAGAAAGCCTCGCCCTGCTCACCAGCCCTGCTGTCTGTGAATCCACAGCCTTTTAAAATTGGGGGAAATCCACTCCCTAGCTTCTCACTTCATTATGAAGTCTTTGAATAGTCTCCACTCCTCTCTGGCTCTTTCAAAAATAATTAGTACCCTCATCAATTTCCCTGCCTTTGCTCATTTGACAAACAAGTGCCATTTGAGTGAAATGTTTGCATTCTCTACTGGGCAGAATTTGGGGGCAGTTTCTAATTCTATAGCTTTCACAGCACTGATGTTCCCAAGAGAGTCATAAGTGAATTTGTGGTAACTCAAGCAGTTTTTGACAACCAACAGTGTTGTGTTACTTCTTTGAATTGGCCTTTTATTTCAGTGATTAACAGGTGTCGGGCAGGAAGCTCTAGTTTCAGCTCCATTTAATTCAACAGCCTGCTTCTGCATTGCTACTAGGCTTCCAGAAGAGTAACTTGATGTCCCCATATTTAGATATTTCAGAAATGACTTGGCTAGGAAAATCTATCACATAGCACCAAGCAGGCACTGTTTGCTTTTACAATTTTACAAAGAGAATAATTTATGTCAAGCTATATCTAAACTAAAAATTCTCTTTTTATATTATATCAGAACTACATAATAAATTATGATGGTTAACCAATAAGACTCATTCTGAATCATCAGTCTGAGGATGAGTCATTTTCCTCAACTTCTTACCCTCCCTACCCCCACCGCGCCCCCCCCCCCCAATGTCTGACTTCCTATTGCAAATGCTGATCAGAAAGGAGAGTGGAGAATCTAATAATAATTGATGTTACTGTGTGTTTCTTAACAATAGTTGGTTTGGAGGGTTAACAAAGACAGAGAGTTTGTGAAGGGACAGGAAAACTATTGAGAGGTTTCCCGAATTGCTTTGATGCCCCTTTTACAGCAAGCATGTGAGAAGCATCTACTGTATACTGAGTACTACAGCTGTCTCTGGGTGAAGTACCAAGGAAAAAACCACTTGTTTCTGCCTTTTTGAGAATGAGAGACAGGCCAGTGACACATGAAATAAAGAGTAATACAAATAGCTAAAGGGGTCAGGAAATTCGAATAAAGCGAATGGCACCCTGGAGTTGAGACTGTCAGAAAAGATCTTTTTTTACTTTGAGGAAAGTGAAAGGAAAGGCATTGAAGGCAGAGTCGTGGACTCTTGGAATCAAGTATATGGACCACAAAGGTAGGGCTGAGTCAGCTGCTCATGCCGAGAGCAGGACATCATTTGAGTGGCAGGGGAACCAGCTATTCTCAGGAATAATGGCATTTGTGGTGAAGGAGAAACTCTAGTTTCTTAATCAGAGAACTGATGCGGAGAAAGATTTTGTGTATTTCATTACTGAAATCTGGGTTAGGCTTGATGTTCACTTATGAAAAAATCATTTGAGGCAAGGAATAATAACAAGAACAGTCAAGGAAGTGCTCAAAATCAACTAACTTGGGTTGCTTTTCCTGGGATTGGCATTAATTGAAAAAGACTGAAATTAATGAATTTGTTTGAATTCCAAGTAACTTTAAATGTTATTTCAGAGTCACTGTGGCTATCCATGTTTCCAAATGATTCACCTTAAGTAATTATAAGACAAAATTATTACCTGAGATGTGATCAGATCCAGACATCGAAGACAGGAAACCTACAGAGCAGGTTATTGACATATTCCATCCCTTATCATGACACTTGCAGCCCTGGGGGAAAAAAAAAAAAAAAAGAGGTGGGGCTTCTTATTCACAGGTTTATGGAATTCACTGCAGTCGGTCTTCAGAGAGATCCCACCAATAATATAACTCTTTGAAAGCAGAGTCATCATTGTAAGAGCTGGACATAAAGTCAGGATTTATGGTCAGTACAATATTCGTGATGTGCCTTGAAGTATAGACTAGGCTTTGCTATAGTTTGACATTCACTGGAAGACATTTAAAAGGCAAAACTTGGCCCTAGTTTTAGTCAATGGTTTCTTTGTTATCTAAAACGGAAGAAAGCATTTATCAATGCATCAATCAAAGTTTCAGATATATTAGAATGTAAAATTATTTAAGGGGATTCAGGGAAGGCATTGCAAACTGTCTACCTAAAATGACTTTGATGTTATTTTTAATGTGAATACTAAAGTTATCTTATGATAGCAACTTTGTGTTATACTTACTCAAGAACAGATTCATGACCCTGCTTTCAAGCTGAATTGAAACATTAGAGAGATTCCCAAGTATAAATAAAACCATGTAATCAATACCACCCTTTTGACAAGACTATGGGAAATTAATTAGAAATTCCATTCCGCTTAAATGAAACATAAATTAGTAAGATTTCCAAAATGGAGTTTGCATGTTGTATTTCGGCTACATCCTCAACGTTGTTTTCAAAACATAGAATTTAAACTATAGCATACTACCAGTAAACTGAGAACAGAGCCTACATTGGAACCAGTAGGAACACCTCCATATGCTACTGCTTTTTATGCATTATTTTCATGTTAATTCATCCATTCTACAAATATCTATTTAGTACTTATCATGCATCAAAGACCATGATAGATGCTAGGAGACAAAAAGAAGTAGGAAGGAAAACCAATTTTGCCACTATCCATTCTCCAGTTATTTCAAGGTATTCCTTCAAAGTTTGGCCCATGATTTTTTTTAAGCCCTGCAGAATCTAAATAAATTAATGCATTGTTAACCTAGGTTGATTGTTAATGGAAAGTTAGAAATTAATATGCCTCCTGGTCCTTTTAATATTGATGTTATAAGGTAGCTACTTCAGTCAATCCTTAATATTTGAAGGACAAGGAGTCCTAAAATAATTTCTAACTCAAGCGATTGTACCATATTTTAGGATGTCATAGAAGAAAGTATAGAGCTAATTGAAGAGAATGAAAGGACTAAAGGTAAGCCAATGTCTCTCTTGATTCCAGGAGTGAGAAGGAAGAAGACAATGCATATAAATAAGGCTATACGTGTGGCCAACTTTAAATGCAGGCATGTTTAAGCATTTATAATATTCTGTAGAGAAATGGTGTGTGTGTGTGTGTGTGTGTGTGTGTGTGTGTGTGTGTCAGCCAATCATGTTAGAATCTCTGACACCCACAGTTAGTGTGGACATAAAAAACAATCCAAATTAAATGGACAAAAGAAAAGCGAGGCCTGTGTTACCATAACTCCTCCATGTGAATAGCAGAAAACAGGTTTCACCTTTTATGGTAAATGTGAATGTTTTAAATGTTATGGACAAAGACCGAACCAAGAGAAATTCTTACAAGGAGCCCCACGTCGGCTGCCTATAAGAACTGCAGAGAAGTGAAGCTTGTACTACCAACGAAGACAAGCAAGATAGGAGCGTGGGCTTGGGGGAAATAGCAAGCGTTTTGTCTGTCTATATGATGATAGATTCGCAGGCTGTGAAACATGTGGGCAAAAACATCTGAAAGCTTCAAGTGTAGGTCTGGACAGGAGGAGTTGTACGGTTGGCTTAGCAAGGTAGGTCTGGGAATGATCTGCATCGACAAAACGATCCTGCTGTAGCTGGGAGAGTGTGGGGTCTGCCAGGGAGAGCGAGGTCTGGGCATCACGTAATCCAGGAGTCAAGCCAAATTGGAGCTGGTCCCAGACACCGAGCGTGGAAGGCTGAGGTGGGAGTGTGGAGGGTACCTTGCTGGAGTCTGGAGTTTCAAGATTCTGTATCTATACTAATCCTGCCTCTTCCTATGGCTAGGGCATTTGCAATTTAGAAGCTTAAAACTAATAGAAGTAAAAGAAGAAAAAAATCTACAAGCAGAGAAAAGACAATGCTTGCAAAAATTGGGACAAGCAAACAAAATGGAGATGTTACCATAGACCAAGCACAGTGAGGATGGGCAAATGGGCAAGCATATAAACATTTCTTATGTTTAAGTTACTTTGTTTTTTAATTTTAGGTGATTTGTTACCATATCTTTCTGTGCTGCTAGAAGCACAGGTTTGCTTCAGGGTTGAATTTCACTGACATTGTGGATTGGTAGTATGAATGGCACTTGAGAATCTATTCCCTTATTCTGCACAGAGCACTTTGCAAATTTCCTGGGTAGCATAGATGATGGCTTTGAGGAGTGGGTGTCTGGCTGAGAAACTACCACCTATGAAGAAACATTGAGCAGAGTCGGAAATATCCGTAGTTGAGGAGTAAATTGTGAGTTATAAGTCAATTGCAGTTACAGAATTTCACCATTTGCAGGATCAGTGCAGGCCAGAAAAATACAGGGAGGGTTCAGGAAGAGGATTCGGAGCCGAGCTTTGAAGGATGGGTAAGATTTGTCTTGACAGGGAAGGAGAATGGCATTGCTGGTATGAGAAATGACATGCAGATGGAGTTAAAGTGGCTTTTTGGAGGTCTGGTAAAAATAACCAGGCTCTCAAGAATAAATGGTGGCTGCGTAGAGGTTGTGGGAACCCAAGTTAACTGGATGGAGGACTTGAAAAGCTGGGGTGAGGTGTTCCCAATTTTAAGCTAAGCGACTGGCCTTTACGTTTGGAAGGTGAGGTCTGATTGAGGCTGCTGATGTTGCTGACTTAGAAAACCAAGGGAGCCTAGAAGCACTGGAGGAGGACGCGTGTTCCTTTCCCACGCCAGAGCTGACCAAGAGCCAGCTGTGCAGAGACTCCGTTCATTTCCCCAGCAGCCAACAGGGGTCCCTGCACGGAAGGACCACCACCTATCTCTATTCTTCTCCCGAGGCTAGTAGCTGCAGTTCTAACGTTCAGTCCAGTCGTATGAAAGCCTTATGCTTAAGACATGGTCACTGTATCGTTAAATGAAAGCTAGACATTTAGCTCTTAGCACATAATGCTGCTCATGGTCAATGGCAATCAATAGATGGTGTGGCCTCTCATTTCCCTGAAATCAGCATATCCTAATTTCTCCCTCCCACCTTGGAGTTTAATTTAAAGTAAAACCCAATGTAAATGCTATAATGAGGTTCTTTATTTTTTTAAAACTGCTTCTGGCTATTACGACAGCAGTGGTTTGCAAAGCGTGGCCCCCTGACCAGCAGCATCGCCATCACCTGGGAGCTTGCTAGAAACGCCCTTTCTGGCGTCCCACCCCAGCCTGCTCAATCAGAAACCCTGCAGGTGCGGCCCAGCATTCCGCATTTACAGCGCCATCCAGGCGATTCTCATGCGTGCCCAAGTAGAGAACTACTCACCTCCAGGATGAAGTGGCAACTCCTTAGAACAGCATCCAAGGTTCTTCAAGGTCCATTTCTAACTTACTTCCCAGCCCATTTCAGCCCTGGCCTGCAACCCAACCTCAGCCCTGAGCACACACGGCTTGGAGACACATGCACAGTTTGCTGCGTCTCCAGACCACACCAAACTCTTGAAAACATCCCTGGGTTTGCGTTATCGTTCCCACAATCTTGTCTAGACTGCACTTGGCTCACTTCGGCAAACCCCTAGTTTTCTTTTCAAGCCCACCCTCGACATCTTGTGGCTGTGACAAGCAGTTCCTCTGGCCTACAGTCCCGAAGCCCTTTGTTTATCCTGCTGATATAATAGTTATCACAATGAACTGAAAAATCAGTTTATGTGTCTGTGTAGATTAAGGTCAGGAGTCTTGTTGCTCTGAGCTCTGAGGACTTACCAGCTTGGAGAGTCAGCCACCAGGATGCCACTCCCACTTCTGCTGACCTGAAGGTACCTTGGGGGCACGTGGCTCCGCCTCCCCCGCCCCAAGTCTGAAAATGAAAATACGTAAATGAGGGGGTGGATTAACACTGGGATCTACATTTCCAACCAGCGGCCAGGCGATTTATGAATTCTGAGGTCAGATAACCACTGCCGATGGCCTCTCTACCTATAAAAAGTTAAAAAGCCTCCAGCTATGTATTTAGAAATATTTCATCTTCTTTTGTTCTTGCCACTTCAAGTTAATTCAAACTCCTAAATCCCTGGCCTGCATATGCATAAACCAGCCCAGGCTTCCTAGCTGGCTGCCTTCAGCCAAGACAAGAGGCACCTGCAGACAGCTCCTCCTTCTCTCAAGTCTGTGGAGGCCCAGAAAAGAGTTTAATTGGAAGCTCCTTAAAGTTATTGTTGACTTGGAGAAGGAGCTGAAGTAAGGCCTGCAAAGGAAGAAAAAAAAAAGTGTTGGACACATTTTTTGTTTGTTTGACCAAACAAAGAAATTAACAAATCAATAAGCATGTATTCTAATAGTTAAATTAGCCCCGAATAAAGATCAATGGCTTAGCCTCTCCAGCCCCAGCCAGTTTCTCAGGGGCTGGCTGTTACAGTTTTTGTAAAGTGGTAAACACCTAGGAATGTATACATGCAAACCCTAAGAATATTCTTTTCCTTATCAGCGATGGCTGATTCCGTGGCAAAGGCCGGCCACCCACGGTACCCTGCGGCAGCAGTTTGCTACCAGCAATGATTTGGTTAACCTTTGATTAAACATAGGAATTTAAAGCATGAAAAGGTCTGGAACCCGACACAACCCTTTGACACCACGCTGTCTGTCATTAATGATAATCCAGCATTAGATGTTCAGCTTTGAAAATGAAATTAGACGACTTCAGTTTTCAACCCTCACCCTGCTGTACTGTAAACTGAACCCTGCTGTGTTTGCAGACTTCCTGATTTACTGCTTTGCCTTTTAACTATTTTCAGGCAAATGGGAGTTGGGGGCAGGGGAAAGAGTCCAGGGATCAAATGAGTACAAACAAGCCATCTCAACTACCATCAAGGGAAGCAACTTTCTGCTTAGATAAGCCACCAGGTCAAAAGAGCTTTATTCCCACAGTTCATTTAATCTTCCTTTTTTTTTTTTTTTTTACAAACTAGGTGTACAAATTTTTTTGCTGGGACATCATGCAAGAAATATTCGGTATCCCTTTTCACTTCCTTTTAAAAACAACAGCAATAATGTTAGAGATCCCTGGGGTCCCTCCTAAGTCTCAAAGGTTATTTTCCTTTTTAACAATATATTGGTGTGTCTGAGGGCTCCCCACATCTCATTTCACATACAGTGTGGTGTTCAGAGCAGGGGACAAGATATGTCTGCTTGTTGAATGAGCAAATGACCAATTCTGCCTCCTACTTCAATAGCTGTGGTTTGCATGTAAAAACACATTTTTAGACAACAATAGAGTTATAGGCAGTTGACCCAGACCTCTTCCTATTAACCTGGATTTGTTATTCTTAGGTTCACAGTGTTTGGCTCTTGAGTCTGGAGATCCCTCTCCATTCCCACCCCATAGCTCTCTGGCTAGTTGGACTTTCGGATCTCTCAGCCCTTAGTTGGATTGACTCCTGGGATTCAATGTCCAGGGACTCCTCCTTCCCTCTCCACCCTGAGGAACCCCCTCTGGGGGGACTACAGTTCCACTCCCCATTCTCAGAGAGGAGAGAGATTTGGGCATCATAGTCTACCTATTTGGGTGAGAAGAATAGAGTGTTTCCTTTGGCTCCTTCTCAGATATAGAGATTAACACAATTTAATCATTTTGTTCTGTTTACCAACACTGGATCTCCACCATGCAAAAACTTCTCAAACTTTAATAATAACCCCCGGGAAACTTCTGTTTCTAGTCGAGTGCTTTGGCATTACCTTGATGTCTACTACATCAGCATGACTTTGGGAATCTGTAGGCTTTGATGACCATTATTTGTAACAGCTTTGTTGTGATGTAATTCACATCCAGGAACTCCCACCATTTGTAGAACTGATCAGAATGGCTCCCTGTGCCTAATCTGCTTGCACGAAGAATGTGGTCGACACTGAACTTCTGCTCTCCTTTGGGATTCTAGCATTTTTGTACATCCCGAGCAGAGAGTCTGGATGACCAGTCTCCAATAAAAACCCGAGTCTCTAATGAGCTTTCCCGCTAGACAACTTTTCACGTGTTATGTGAACATATGTGGCTGGAGGATTTATGCGTCCCGCGTGACTCCACTGGGAAGGGCCTCTTGGAAGCTTGCACCTGGTTTCCTCTGGGCCTCACCTCATTCACCTTTTGTCTTCGCTGATTTTACTTTGTCGCCTTTCATTGCAATAAATCATAGCCCTGTATGCTGAATCCTCAGAGTTATCCTAGTGAATTCGGAAACTGAGGGCAGTTGTGAGGATCCCCAACATAACCTTCAACTGCTGGTTTCCACTAACAGTTGCAAACTGATTGCTCTACAGTTTTTGACAATGCCCTTGGGCATAAATTGCTCCACTGTTTTATCCAATTAATGTCTGGCCCCTTCCTAGGGATTGCTAGCCCTTGAGGCTTGGTACACCCCCACCAGGGCTCCTCTTAGCTAACTCTTTTTCTCTTTCTGTTTAACTTTCAGCTGGTCTACCATTTTGCTTTATTGCTATTAGTATCACAGAACCACCAATTTTTCTCTCAACTGCTTGCCACCAAAGTTACCAATGTTTGTGATAACACCTTCAGGGCATGAACTTCCTTCCCCACAATTTGTTCTAGGTGAAGTCTGTTATGTTAGCCCTTGGTTCTTTTAGCTTGAGTGAGCTGGGTGGGGGCACTGGAACCTGGTCTTCTTGGCCTACCACATCTAGGGTAGAGTTCCTGCCCTATGGTGGGGGCAGGGTAGGGGAAGCAAGTCCCAGCCCTCTGAGCTATGTTGGCCTGGGAGAGTTTCGCAACACAGGATGGGGGAATGAGTGATGGCAACAGCCCTTCCTGAGGTGAATTTGTAGTCCTAGACTAAGAGTGGAGGGAGAAGGAGCCCCATCTTCTAGGCCAAGGCTGCCTGGAATAGAACTTCCATTACAATGATCAAGGGAAAGAGAGGGAGAAGATTGTAACTCAGATGCTACAGGCTCTCACTGTTCTTGTTAAGAGTTAGTAGATTTCTTTAAATAAATATTTCCCTGTTTAAAATTTCCAGGCACAAGTGTTTTATTTTGAAAATTATTATTTATACTTTTCATAAATTAAATTTTTATTTCACTGGGGAAAGAGTTCCCTGAACAACTCCACACAACCATCTGCAAGTCCTACTTCTGATCATATCATTATTATGCCCCAAAATGTCAAAGTCTCGAATTCCTGCTAAAATAAAATCTATATTTTTAAACTTGATTTTCAATGCCCTATATAATTTGACTCCATATGGTATTACCATATTCAAGATGGAGCAAGTCTGGTGTTCCTTGAATATATTTCATGCTGTTCACTCTGTCAAAACTTTCATCTCCTTTTATATTATAACACATTTACAGTCTTCATTTTTTTCATACAAATACTCCTTTTTGTATCCTTTGCTAATTTTCCAGCTCACAGTTGTCTCCCCATTTAAAATGTGCTAGACTTGAAAGACAGCAATCACTTTCTCTTTTTCTAATTCTGTACAAGTATTAATAGATGCTCTTATTTACCACAGTGAGCATAACACCTGACACATAGTAGGCACTCTAGAAATATTTCTTGTTCCATGAACAAAAGGCTGAATGAGAACAAGTCATAGCAGAAGTGTCGAAACAAGGGCTTTACCATTTAAAGAGAACTTTCCCACACATGCATTCTATTTGCTTGTCCCAGCAAACAATGTTAGTCAAGGTTGTCATTATTACTCCCAGGAGGAAATTGGGGCTTTGAAATGTAAGATTCCTACCTAAGATCATACAGATACTGAGTAGCAGTTGCAGATCTGAGTTCATAGCTCTTCTGAGAACCAAACTCTTCCTATCCTGAAAGGGTTCAGAAAAAGAAAATGCCTTCTACCCCTGAGATCTGCTCATTTTTCAATTAGAAAGGGATAAGGGTGATTTAAAAATAAGAACAAAATAGATAAAGAAACCCTTTTTTGAATTTTTTGCTTAGATATCTAAAATGTAAACTTAAAGCTTCGGAAATGAATGTTGGTTACATAATAGACGAGAACAAAGTAGGTCTATTCTTCACAGAAATGCTCTGTGCTAACCTAACCCCATGGCCATTTTATTACAGTGACTATGTTGTTTTGAAAAATAACTCATTCCACTGGAGATGAAAGATAAGTGGCTGCAGTATGTGGAGCAAAAAGGGGAACTCTTGTTGTATGTATGAGCAAGGCTAAGGTTGGGTGAGTGTGGCTGAAGAAAAGGATTTGGAAAGGAATTAACTTCTGGGTGGTGGTGTATGCTATTTAGAAATGATATTTTGCTCTTTCCTTTCTTTCTTTCTTTTTTAAAAAGCTGAATCACCTATGTAGTCATTCACTAAGAGCTACTATGCTCCCAAAAAGTCCTGTTAGTCAACACTCAGATGTTGTTCACATGGCATTGTGTTTGATTTCTCCACTTAGGGAATTATCAACAAAGGAATCTTTCTTTCTTTTTAAAAGATGTTTTTATTGATTTCTAGAGAAAGAAAAAGGGAGTGAGAGAGAATCATGGATTCAATAGCACAACATCAATAGGCTGCCTCCCCCGCACGCCCTCGACTGCGGATGGAGCCTGCAACCTGGGCATGCACCCCAACCGGGAATCCAACCGGCAACCCTTCAGTGCACAGAATGATGCCCAACCAACCAGGCCACACTGGCCAGAACCAAAGGAACCTTTCTTATAGGTGTTGGTTAAGAGATTGAAAAATGTCTCTTTATCTGAGTTGTTGGAATGGTAGAACCAATACCATAACATTGTACACTGTACATTGAACTCTGAACCTTGCGCATCATTTCCCCCATCTTTAAAATGGGCAGCATATTGCTACTTATGTGTTTTCCTAAAGATTAAAAAAAAAAGTGAACCTTTCTAGCAAAATGCCTTCCATGATATGTGCTCAGGAAGGTTCTACTAACCTGTCCTGCCTTTCTATAACTGCTGAAGTCTAGATGCGGTCCTAGGTTCCCTGATTGGTTTTACCAAACTTGACAAAAACATATAAATAAGAGTATTGATGATACAATACTTTAAGGGGGCTTGAATTTCCCCTCATTCACTTATTTTAATCATGCCATTATAGTGGTGGTGGGGAGTGGGTGAGTAGTGAAGCAAACTGTAGGAATGATATATTTACAGGAGACTATAAAGATAATAGGTAACTTACCTTATGTGCTTTCCAGGTGAAAAATATTTTCATGCCCATAATCTCACTTGATTCTCCCCAAGCATGGTGATGTAGATGCACTTATCTTCATTTCACAATTGAAAAGAATGAATTTCAGGAGGATCAATGATACACCAAAAGTATTAGAATGAAAATATTCATGTGGGTGACCAAGTTTACTATGGAGAGAAAAAAAGTGATTATCTCATAGTCCCTTGTAGAAAGAAAGTATGCAATAGATAGGAATAGGTGTCATTTGTTTATACGTGGGGTTGATGAACAAAATTTATTTGGAGACTGTACTTGCAATTATGTAACATCTCACCTCTGGTGTCAGATACCTTTTTAAAAAGAATTTTCATCCTCCTTTTCTTGTTCCTTTAGAATTTCTAATGAATACTTATTAGATTTCTTAGTGAAAACATATACTTTCACTTATCATATATTCATTCACACGAAAAGGACCTGGTGAATAACAACAGGAATTTGGGATGGTATAGAAGAGTTGTATTTTATTGACCATTTCTTCACTTTTAGTTCACTTTTAATGAATGAGGTGAAAAGTCGAATGAATGGGTTGAAATGTTATATTTTATCAATATACTAGAGGCCCGGTGCACGAAAATTCATGCACTTGGGGTGGGGGGGGTGTCCCTCAGCCTGGTCTGCATCCTCTTGCAGTCCGGAAACCCTTGGGAGATGTCTGGCTGACAGCATAGGCCCACTCCCTGGGGGATCAGGCCTAAGCTGGCAGTCATACATCCCTCTGGTCCCCTGGGAGTCCTCAGGGGATGTCTGACTAATGGCTTAGGCCCACTCCCCACCATTAGTTGGACATTCTTAGTGCTGCTGCGGAGGTGGGAGAGGCTCCTGTCACCACTGCTGCACAGGCCAGCCATGATCTGGCTTGTGGCTGAGCAGCGCTTCCCCCCTCTTCCTGTGGAAGCGCACTAACTACCAGAGGGCAAATCCTGCATTGAGCATCTGCCCCCTGGTGGTCAGTGCATGTCATAGCGACTGGTCATTCTGGCCGTTCAGCCGTTAGGGTCAATTTGCATATTATCCTTTTATTATATAGGATTTTTATTCTCTTTAACTTTAAATCTCTTTGAAGATTCTGACTTCCTAATGGCTTATTTTTTTAAAATTCTTGGGCCTTTCATCATTTTATTATTTGATGAAGACCAATGTTTATGTGGCTTGTTTCCAATTGCAACAAGAGGTGGATGACAGTAAATAATTACAGTATTCAATTTCATAAACATAGGGAAGTTTCACTAAAGAACCAAAAATTTAAAAAATCAAGATAAAAACATTTGAAAATAACTTAGACAAATTTGAGCTTGGGGGAAATAAAATGAAATAATGTGAATATTTTTGGTTTATGGTTCTATGCTAATAATTGAATTGTTTGAAAAAATATTTTCTTCACACTGCACACTATTATTACTATTATTATCATTTAATTACATAAATAACATAATTTTAGAATGCATGGCTACAGTCAAGGAAATTTAACATGAGCTTAGTAGAGAATATCACTCCTCCTTGGAAATACATATTAAATTGTATTCCAGGTTCACTGTTGAGAAAATTTAATCTTGATTTATTTTTAGTTTGATTTTTGCTAAAGATTAAAGCCCCCATTTTTGAAATTATTGTCTCTGATAACATTGCCCAGAACACTTGCTAAAGATAAACACAATGGAATCAATAGAGTAATGTGATATTTCCTCATGGAATACCAAGTTTATCCCTCATGGGACACAAAATCTATAATCAACTGTCAGGGTTGTGAAGGTCTTTCTTACACACTAGATTGATCTGATAATCCATACCATGTTTGGACATATTTTATGTATTACAACTTATATTCTTTTACTCGTATGGCAACTGATGGCTTTGTAAACTTTTGAAACACTAGAGAAACAAACACATCGGCAGAATGCTTAGGTTTCTGTAAGATAGAAAAAGCAAGATACTCAATGACTAGCTGTGATGATGTGACAAGAGATTATTTAATTATTCTTGACATACTCCCATGTAGCCAAGAAATGATCTTAATTTGTTAAAGTCCTGCATTGATTTAAAAACAAACTTAAAATAGAAAAATTTATTTTTCTTATTTTAATAAAATAATAGAGTTTTCAGCATAACAGCACACAATACTTTTTGGTACAACCATGAAAATGAAACATTGCAATTTTGAGTATGCAAATGGAGTTTAGTTTTCAGTCATTGTGCTTCCATGATACAAAACTGGATTTTTAAAAATCTCATGTTTTAAAAATCCATTTCTTCATGAGAAAATTTTCTTGAATATTTGCAGCTTTTTAATCATACTCTTTTTTTCCTCCTATATTTTACTTAATTTAAATTTTGATTTATCTTTATTATTGAAAGTATTACAGATGTCCCCTTTTTCCCCCACTGACCCCTCTACCCCAAAACCCTCCCCCTCAGGCCTTCACAGCACTATTGTCTGTGTCCATGGGTTATGCATATAAATTCTTTGGTTAATCTCTTCCCATTGCCCCTCCCCCCTTCCCTCTGAGCTTCTCAGTCTGTTCTATGCTTCTATGTCTCTGGATTTATTTCTTTAGTTTTATTGATTGGTTAATGATTTTTATTATGATAGATCGAGGGTTTGTAAACTATGTCCTTGAGCCAAATCTAGCCCAATGATGTATTTGTACATGTTGTGAGCTAATAAAGACATTTACATTTTTAAATGGTTGAAAAATTTTTAAAGAATATTTCATAACACATGAAAACTATCTGAAATTCAAATATCCGTGTACATAAGTAAAGTTTTGTTGGAACATAGCATGCCTATTTTACTGTGATAACAGTACTGAGCAGTTGGGACAGAGACCATATGTCCAACCAAGCTGAAAACATTTACTACCTGACCATTTACAGACGAAGCTCATTGGCCTTTGAGATAGTTACCTCTAAATCACAGATGCCCCCCTCCACGCCCCCCCCCGCACACACAATGCATTCTGGGTGTGTGTCCTGTGAAAAATGTTTTCATTCCAAGCACTTTGATTTATGGGGACTATCATTTATATTTTGAATATTCTTTTCAAGTTTTAAAATTATTAGGAAAACAGACTCCTATCTGAAGCATCAATATCAGGACAGTTAAAAAAAAAACTAAAGACAACATATTGTGTAAAAATAAATCCCATGGGTTAGATGTTAGATGTACTTAAATCCTATGATCACGAATATATCAGACTGATATTTGAAGCATCCATACTCTTGTTCCTTATTTCCCACAATTGGACTGAGACATTGATATAGGCATTATTAGGACATTTGTTGTCTTCATGGTTGATACTATTATTCAGAGTGGTATGTTGGATCATTACTGAAAAGTGATAGAATCTAGAGTTAACTTAATTTTAATAATTTGTATTATCTTGACTGGAAATTCAATTATATATCACTTAACAGTATTATGCCTAACTGACATCTTATCTCTATGATGTGACATATCTAACATGTTACATACTGGTCTGTATTTTCCAGAGAAAAAGAGCTCAATTGAAAATAGCTGCAGATTAGGGGAAGGGGAAAGCTTGTGGGGGAGATAGATAGAAGAAAGAAGCCAGAGGGCTTAGGCTCCTTGACCTTTGTCCCTTTCAGCAAGAGAAGCTTTGCTTTTGTTTTCTGATATTGCAAGTCTTACATGAGGTGTTTTTTTTAATGGTTCTTCTGTTGCTAAATGAGATGGCTTTATACTGTGTCAACAAAACCTCAATCAGAACTACAATTTCCAGAAAACCCTTCCCTGGGAAGGT
Source organism: Cnephaeus nilssonii (assembly GCF_951640355.1). Taxonomy (NCBI): domain Eukaryota; kingdom Metazoa; phylum Chordata; class Mammalia; order Chiroptera; family Vespertilionidae; genus Cnephaeus; species Cnephaeus nilssonii. The sequence continues at coordinate 17,477,913 of NC_137089.1, forward strand.
TGCAATAGATTCGATAGGCACCTGGAGAGCATCATTATACTCTGAACTTCAGCGTAGGGAGGGGCCAGCTCATGCACATTGTCACTGATCTGCCAGATCACCTTGTTTGCATGAGACAGCAACTGGTTCCACAGCTCCTTCAGCTTCTCCATGTCCTGAGCAAGTCCCAATGCAACACCACTATGATGAAGGGTGCTCGCTTCTTCCGCAGGTCACCCATAACCATCCAGGTTGGAGGTGGTGAGGAGCAGAGGCAAATTCTAGTTTGGATTCTGTTGTCCTTGAGAATTTGTTTGTCCATGCTCTCCCTGCTTCATGTTCAGGATGTCTTTCCAGATGTTGATTCTGCTGACCTGCAATAATAACTTTTGCCCACTACCAGCAAAAGTTATGGACATCTTCAGAGCTCACACCTTTGTATATGGTATAATATCAAAAATAAGTCCATTATTTCAAACCATTTAAAGAGGATCTGCCTAACTAATGGAATCAAAGCAGGTACACTAAAAGTGTTAGAAAGCTGCTCATCATCCATACACTTTGTTTCTTTAAGGAGGAAATTGCAATCCAGACTAAATAGCAGCAGTAGCAGTCACTCATCCTCCTCAAAGGAGTAGTTGCAGTGAACATTTACCCAGTGTTTGTCTGTAAATACATCAACCTGTGAATAACTGAATCCTCACTATAAAATTATGAATTGGTGTTACTGTTTTTCCCATTTTTAAAGGCAAGAAAAACGGAAGCAGAGAGAATTGTAAATGAAGGCTTGAGGTTACAGTTACTTAAATGGTGAAGTTAGAAATTGAATCAAAGCAGTTCGACTCACTCCAAGCTCTTAACCATAGCTTATCTTTGATGGTCATGTTTTGTAGAGATGTAATAAGAAAAACTTTCCCAGCTCTCTATTTTTCCAGGCAATTGCTTGAACACTTCCCACATATTTATTAAGTACTTACTATAGGATCCCTTCTTGACAAGCAGGACAAATACGGTTCCTGCCCAGATGGAGCTGGCATATATCGCTCTTCACCTGCACATGTGAAATGAGAACTGTGCTCCTGTTTGAAGCTACATTTACAGCTAGCTCTCTCATTCTCTATCTCTCTAGGTAATTATATATCATCGCATTCAAAACATAAATATATTGGAGATGACTGAAGAAAAGCATAGACATTTAGATGAAATGTATGAAATGACAATATAGTAAAAATTTTGTAGTTCCCCAAATATTTAAAATAGCATTTCTATTTTTACAAGTGTAATCACATGACATGAAAATGATAAAACATATTATTTGGGAAGAAAATTATATAGGTACATTTCTTTTTTAAAAGATTTTTCTATTGATTTTTAGAGAGAGAGCAAGGGAGAGGGATAGAGAGAGAGAAACATTGATTGGCTGCCACCTGCACACCCCCTACCAGGGATTGAGCAGGCAACCTTTCAGTACATTGGATAACACCCAACTAACTGAGCCACACCAGCCAGGGATATAGGTATATTTCTTGATTCACAGATGAATACATTAGTCAAACACATATTCAGGTTGACCATATATTATCATAAGTAAGCTATACTTACACTTTTTGGAGAGCCCTGGTTGAGCTCACTCTGAATATTCTTGTTAAAATGTGTAACTGACTATAAATTAGAGTCATTATTAACCCTGGGTCCGGGGTGGAATTCATTTATCCAAGAATTGTCTTCCTCGAAAGCTCAAGATTCTGTAACAAGTTCCAGCTCTAAGTGGTCTTTGAAAAATATGCCTTTCTTTGCTTGTAAAAAGATGCCTCAAGTGGCAAAAACAAAACACAACAAAAAAACAAAAGAACAAACAAACAAAAAACCACCTGAGGTGCCTCAGTAGTCAGGTTGCGATGCAGAATGGAGCTTTCTGTTGGCTGGTGCTGTCAGGAAATGTCATTCTGCCATTCATCACTTGGAAGGCTTGTGAGAGAAGTGACAAGAGATGAACGAAGCCAGAAGAAGAAAAGAAAGGTTCACAAGAGGTAAGAAAGCAGTAGAACTAGATTCCAGATGGAGGCGATTGCAATTAGAAGTGGCCATAGGAGGGTGACCGGCCAACATTCGCTCAGAGGAAGAATCACAGATAGAACTGCGGGGGAGGAGATTGAGCTCTTCTGGTTGATTAGCCTTAAAGGGAAGCATGGAACACGAAGCTTAACTCTGTGTGCTGTTGGAGGAAGGTACCTCCTCTCCCCCTGCTTTCTGTTTCCATTTGTGCAGTATGCCATCCTCTCTCTGCTCTGTGACTCACTATTACCCTTGTCATGTTTGGTGACTTATCTGTAGAATTTTCAAGTAGGATTGGTTCTCTATTATAACTTTCTTTCTCCCTCTCTCTCTGGGAATCTCCTGGCTGTTGAGAGGATGTGTTCAGGTTGACTGCCAGCAGCAATGGGATGGACCTTCTTGTGGGGGAGTTTTGAGTTTGTCCAACATGGCCTATGAGTAGAGAGGAAACCTGTGTAATGTTGAGGTTCACCACTGAAGTCCACCATTCCTTGGTCGGGCATTGACCATCAGGTCAGGCCATCCTGGAATTTGGATGGAAGCATTATACTCTGTTCTCTTACTGACAGGTCGAGAGAGATGTGGGAGTAGTGAGGAGGGGAAGTGGAAGATGTGGCTGTAGTTAAGTAATTGCTTCCCTTGTACCTCACAGGAGGTAGATGCTGCCAGGCTATGATGCAACGATACATCCACTGTCTGATGTCACACATTCCGACCTCAGGGATTCCATCAGCCCTGCAGTCTGCCAGTGGCATTGCCATCTTATGTTACACTGAGTGTTACAATACAGTGAACGTTACTTACAATGCTCATGACACGAAAGAAGCCACATAGGAATCTTGAACAGCTCTCTTGTTGGTTTTAGAAACATCTGCTCATTTTTCTTTGCGTTCATTTCTCCATGTGTCTTACCATTCACAGTGATGGGACTGAGTTTGAATCTGATACAAGGGTGCTATCAAGTGTGCTTAGGGGACTTTTAGGTGAGAGTGTCAAAAGGACACCATTTGTCTCTCACAGTAATCAGTCAAGTTCAGTGGTTGGCAAACTGTGGCTCGCGAGCCACATGCGGCTCTTTGGCCCCTCGAGTGTGGCTCTTCCATAAAATACCACGTGCGGGCGCGCTCGTACAGTGTGATTGAAACTTTGTGGCCCACATGCAGAAGTCGGTTTTTGGCTCTCAAAAGAAATTTCAATCGTTGTGCTGTTGATATTTGGCTCTGTTGACTAATGAGTTTGCTGACCACTGGCCTAGTTCATTGCACAGAAGGCCAAAGAGGGACCTGGGGCTAAGGCCTATCAAGTAACAAAGAGTGTTTTTGCCCAGAGCATCAAGTAAGCTTCCCTCTGGGTACCAGACTTGGTCAAGGATGGGGTCTTTCTCAGTTCTGACTGTTTCCTTCTTTGTCTCAGAGAAGGTTCTGATAAAATGGCTTCATTACTCTCCCAATGAATGAGCAGAAGCCTTAGGTCAGTGTTTCCAAGGAAATAAATTCTGGCTAAGCATGTGTTAAACTTGAATTCTGCTAAAACTTTTTTTTTTTTTTTGGTAACATGTGACAGTTTCAACTCACAAAATATCACCATCTAGGTTAAATTGGAACTTCTCTCTTTGGGACCCTTTATTTTCAGGCCTCACTTATCTACTTATAGAAAGTCCCCCAGACTTTATCAATTTTTTTATTCATACGCTTACCTTGAAAACGTTCTGCAAAATGTTGGGACGTGCCGGTTAATCCTAGACATGGCATTTGCCTGTTTGCGTGGTTCTGCAGCTCCCGTGGCCTGGATGCTCTGCTCATGTGGACTGTCCTTTGCTGGATGTGTTGTATTGACACAGGTGAAGGTTACATTCTCCTCCTTGAGAAGGGAAGAGTTTCTCACTTCTTTATCAGGGTCAGTGTTGAAAACTAGATCTCCCATTGCATAGCACCGTGCACAGATTCTCCTGCAACACCAGCGCAGTCAGGTCGGGGGCACAGCGGCTAAGCGACTTCACACCCGCTATCATGTGGGATTTGGGATTTGGGGACTTGCTTATCTCCTGTGGCTATTGAAGGCATTAGAAGCAATAGGATAAGCCACAACCAGGTTCCCAGCACATTTATGAGCATCATAATATTATTTGTGCATGCCATATTCTACAGCATGCGCTATTTTCTTAAATGTGCTCTAAAGAGCATGATTTTTGAGACTTTTGGGTAATAGTTAAATGAGGAAAGAGTTTTGGCAAAATTAGGTTTACAATTGTTCATATGGAATAAGAGTACAATAATTAATTAAAATATAAGAATAAACTCTATTTTTTGTACTCACAACTAGAAACCTACTTTTGCCCCACCCTTTATTATAATTACCTCATGAGAAATGGCTACTATACTACCACATTAAAAGAAAGTAGTATGGCAATAAAAATACCTATTTAAATTTTTAATCCCGCATTTCTGGAATTTATTTGAACGTAGGCTTTCCTTTGTTCTCATTAAATCCCTTTTTTGTTTTCATTTGGAATGAAAATATTGATAATATTGAATAAAAAGCAAAATGCAGAACCCCATAATTGGTTGTGCTCATATAAAGGAAGAGAATAGACATCTGTTTGCACCGAAAGTATAAGGACAGGAAGGGTCACTGAGGCAATATACTACAGATTCATGTTCCCTGTTTAATAGTAGAATTAAGAAAGGGCATTTCTCAAAAGACTTTATAGATCTCAAAGACGCACAGACTACTTGAGTGGAAAAGATATGATTAAAACCCTTGAGTGATGTGTTGAAAGTACTCTGAGGATCCCTTCAGGCCACCAGGATAAGTGTGGTGGACATTGCTGAGTTTCATCAATAATTGCTTCTCTTGTTTCGGCAGACACATGAAAGACTGTGTGTCTCGCTGTTGGCTGGGCAATGTGATGAGCACTGGCCAGTGACGTGTGAGCAGAGTGACATACTTCACTTTCTGGTTAAGGCAATTAAAGACTCTGCAATTACCCAGTCTCCCCTTCCCTGCACTCATCACCACCAAGTCCAGGAGCTTCTGAAAGTAAAGCAATGAGATGGAGGAATGTCCTTCAACTTGGATCCTTGAGTGACCTTGTGGAATTGAATCCACCACTTCTACCTTCTCGCATCCCATTACCCCACTTACTTATCTCAGACATAGAGCATGAGCAAGAAATTCTTGTGTACTAAAATGACTGAAAATTTGAAATTGCTTCTTTCTGCAGCATGTCTACACTCTCCTGTGCATTGTGGGGGGAATGGTAAGCATCTCTACTCTGTGCTCCCCCTTTTAAAACCCTCCCCTACGATAATCAGAGAAGCTATATGTTGGTTTGTCTACCAGATTGGACTTCTAAAATAAATTTTCTTAAACAATTCCATTGTTAAAACGATTGAAATTCACCGTCAAATATCATCTCCATTTTTAGAAATACTGAAGAACCGTTCAAGTGAACAATACAGTAAAGTTACTTCTGACAGTGATGGAATCAGATATAGAACCCAGATTTATCTTAATTTAAGTTTATTTTATATTATTGTGCTATAAAGTTGAGGGTTAAAAATATAAATATTTATAAATAGTACAGAATGAAAGAATAAAAAATAATATCTATAGGCCCACCACATAAGATAAGTACTCTATTTTTTCATGTAGTTTTTTTCCCGATCTTTTAAAATAATAACAATAGAAACAATAATCTGTACTTACTGAGTCCTCTCAGGGCCAGACACCCAGCAGTTAAAGGCAAAGCTCTTGGAGTGGGGCTGCCTGGTAAGCATTCCTACTCCTATACTCATCCGCTGAGCGACTTTGTGCGACCCTCTGACATCAGATTCCTCATTTTTAAAATGAGGACTTAATATGCTTTTATGGCAATTAAGTAAATTTAAAATATATTTAAAATATTAATCCTTGGAAGAGTACCTAGATTACTGTAAGCATTCAATATTATTAAAAATTTTACTTTTCATTTTTCCCCTAGTTAATGCTCACATGCTATGCAATAGATATCACAATCCATCTTATTATAGATAATGTGAAAAAGTATTAGGGAAGTTAATAATTTCTCAAAGTCACACAGCCAAAAGGCAGACAAGATTTATTCCACAAACTGTTCTCTTAATTACTATGATGTAAAAATATGCCATTTTGTGAATCGTTAATTAATTAATGAATGCACAAATAACAGGTATTTCTTTTTCTAATTTATTCACTAGTATAAATATCCTGAATACAGTGAATGTTACTATGAATTAAATATACTTTTATAAAACACGAGAGGCCTGGCGCATGAAAATTCATGCACTGGAGGGGAGGTCCCTCAGCCTGGCCTGCCCCCTCTCACAGTCTGAGAGCCCTCAGGGGTGGGAGGTGACCCAGTGATCAGAGGAAGGCGATGCCCCCATCACACCTCTGCTGCTGCCACTGCCGGCAGCACAAGCCTCAGCTGGCCCTGGTTACCTGAGCCTTGGGTGGCCCTGGGCGGCTGGGCAGCCACCATCTGAGGCTAGCCTGTGCCTCAGGCCAGCCCTGGGCAGCTGGGGGGCTGAGGGGACTGGGGGACTCTGGAGGCAGGCACACAGAGCGGCCAGACCTGCCTGGGGGCGGGCCCGGCCATGCCGTGCATCTGCTGCCCCAGTGGGGCTGAGGGAACTGGGCACCACCATATTTGAGGGTGTGACACTCAATTAGCATATTCCCTCCTTATTGGCTGTGGGTGCCACCATCTTTGTGAGGGTGTGATGGTCAATCAGCATATTCCCTCTTTATTAGATAGGATGTTTGCATATTTTTATAATTGTTCCTTAGGATAGATTACCAGAAATGATATTAATTAGTAAAATAATGTTTTTTACAATTCTTTATTCATACTCTTAACATTCTATCTCAAACTGTTTTACTCTGCCTCCCAAATGTGCTATCAGAAAAAAAAGTATTGGATGTTCAGATTTAAAAGGAGAGGCAGGTAATTACTCACATAGGTTAAAACCAAGGGCTCCCAGTTTAATCCACTGTGTTTCAGGGAGCGTTCTTCGACCAGTAATATTTTATTTACTGTGAAATTTTAGGATCAAATCAATATAAATGGCCCTGAGCCCTCCTCTGGTTGAACCAAAAACTTAAAGCCACACTTCTGCATGGCTTTGTCCTCTGCCACCTTTTCTCCTCATGGCCCCCTCACTCCGGGAACGTCGTCCTCACCTACGACTTGTCTGTCACGGCTATCCGCTGACATACAAATCTCCGTATCTCCCAGTGTCCAGCCCAGACCCTTCATCGGAGCAGCACCCGCATGCCCACACATGGTCTAAAGATGCCATCGGTTGCTCCTCCTGCACCATGAACCCACACTGTCTGATGCTTTCCTCATGCCCACCTCCAGACCAGTTCTCATGTTTTTCTGAATGTGGTGACTTGGTGATTGGAAGAAAACATCTGCAAGATTGCCCAAACCTCGGCTCTGGCTCCTAAATATTCATCAAATCCACCCTTTCTCTGCACCCCCTCTGCAGCATGTATCATCCCTTGACGGGGATCAATAAACTCTGGTCTCTCTGCCTCCTACCTAGTTCCCACTCCATTCCACCTTCACACTACCTCCAGAAAGACAGAATAGCTCCATCTTACCACAACACCTCCCATTTTACATTCCTGAGGTTCTCTACTTAGTTTATATGGTGAAACCACCTCCAGCATCATCCCCTGCACCCTTCCCCCACCCCGCATGCACTAAAGTAGAGCAATTGTTTTGAAGTCGGACTATACGTTAGAATCACCATGGGGGCTTTTAAGAAAGACCAGAGCCAGGACCCATGCCCACAGCCTACAATTTCTTTGGGTTCAGGTGAAACCTGGACATTAGCATGTTTTTAAAAGCCCATCGGTGTGCTGCCAGACTGAGACCCACTTCTTCTCACCAACTTAAACTATTTGAATTCCCCCAGCTCTCTTTTTTTCCTCTTGCCTTTCTGCCAGGTATGCCCTTGCTTATCATTTCAATCTTACAACCCTTAATTCATCTTTAAGTACTTGGTAAAAATTAGTTGTGGCACTGAGAGAGGGCAGAGACCTGGAGGGACTTTGGTGCCCCCTCCCATAAATGTCAGCTTCTCCCCACGTTTTCTCTTTTGTGAACTACTGACATTCTATCAATCTTATGTAAAGTGCTATACAAACGCCACTTCAAGCCAGACACCTGTGACCCTCCTAGCCAGTTATTCCAAAGCCACAGGTTCAAGTGTCCAACCTCAGCACTCTCTTCTGTCCCTTGGGGAGACCGAGTGCTCCTTCCCACAGGCAAACCTGGCACCTTGCATTTTGGCAGCTCTCGGATAACTCGTCACCATGCTGTACAGTAACTCCTCATCTGCAGGTTTTCAAGGTCACTGGATGGGACAACATTTTAAGGTGGCTACAGCAGAATGTCTTATTCATTGTTGTGTCCCTACTGTCTGACCTAGCATCTGGCTCTACAATAGATACTCAATAGATGTTTCTCCAATGAATGTCTTTGATAACCGACCCAGCTGCATCCCTAAGGGACTTAGGTAGGTGAGGAATCAAGTCATGAGGCAATAACTCTCCGACCTCTTGAATCTCGGCTTAACTAGCAATTTCACCTTGGGGTAGTGTTGCATTTCTGTTATTCATCTTTATTTTCAAATCTTTGCAGCGTATCTGGAAAATATCCTTTCCATGTGTTCGAGTTTAAGTGGAATCGTTTCAAGACTCATAACAGCGATTTCTGCTTCTGGAGCGTCCACTGTGTGCTTACTCCAGTCTCCCTGCAGCTCAGGAGTTCGAGATTTATAATAAGTTCAGGATGTGCATCTCTCCAGTTTCTTTACATCTAAATAAATCACATTAATGAAAAGCCATTATTTACTGTGTTTTTAATAAGGCTTATCGTCCTTAAACTGGGATAGTTAGAAAAGTCCAATTTATTTCTGTTCTTCTTAAGGGAAAACATGCTCCTTAATCTTAATTAGCTTGTAGGAGTATTTCTTTATTCTGTAACTTCAACTTGAGTGAAGATGTCTGAGTTTGTTGGCTGATAATCCTTACACTTGACCCTGTGTACTCTGCTAGGGCCCCATTAAGCAACAATCTCCCCTTTAGTTTGGGGGTTAATAAAAATAATAGTACTAGTATTAGTATTACTGCTATACTGATAGCCTGATTTGAACCAAGCAATGAGCTAAGTACATGGTATGCATTATCTTATTTAATACTGCGGCTGAAGTTCACATACCTACAAATCCGGGGACCTGGAATTGCCTGCATGACCTGAACACCAAGCCGGGCTCCCTGAAAGGCTGCTCGGGATCTGACTGATGCATAGAAACATCATGCTGCACCACTCTAACCTGAGGGCGTAAGCTGCTGGATACAGCCAAGAGGTGGCTCCAGAAAGTTCTCATGCACCCCCCACCCACCCAATGCAAGAAGGTATCTAAGCTTTTCAAACCCATGTATTTTCTTGTGTTTTTGTATTATTTACAAAACATGTAAGAAAATTGTAAAGAACTGTTGTTTAAGACATAATGTGGGGTGGGTAGGTGGGAAGAGATCAACCAAAGAACCTGTATGCATATATGCATAACCCATGGACACAGACAATAGGGTGGTGAAGGCCTGGGGTGGGAGGTCAATGGGGGAATAGGGGGACATATATAATACTTTCAACAATAAAAATTAAAAAATGAAAGACATAACGTGAATTGTTGTACCTAGCAAATTTAACCTTGGTATATTTACATTCTGGGAAGGGTTATTTTTTAACTAAGAAGCATACTTAGAGGGTTTTTGATAAAGTAAGGTGCTGTGTTTGTTGAAAGATAGCCCCTTAACAGCATATCCTTTCCAAGAAATTCTGAAAGAAACTTTTAGATTCAGAGCTGATTGCCCTATAATAAATAACACTTTACGTAGACATGCAAATTTATTAGTTAATGAGTTAAAATATGCTTAATGTTTATTGTCTCAATTTCACATAGGTGCCTGTTTGGTAATGTCAATTTCTATTTTATGATGTTCAAGAAAAATCATTATTGACTAACATCTCAAAAAAATTAAATTTCTTTCTGAGCATTAGTGATTCTGCAAAATAAGAAATCTTTCTTTCATGGTTATATATTGATTTTATTTACTTGCTTTAGCAAATGAAATATCATATATTGTGTTAACACCAGGAGAGTTGTATATTATTAGTGATTTTCTGATAATGGGGGTGGGGGAATACTGGACTCATATCATGGACTTTATTTTAATTAAAAGTGGACTCATTCTCCCAAGGGAAAGAATTTTATAGCACTCTTTATGCAAGATAAAATTGCCTTTCATTTATCAAAAAGTTTTCCCCCAAGACAGCTTGATTTCTGTAGCTGGTGTAATAGTTATTCTTTTGTTTAAATTTCACACTACCAAAGAAACTGAACCACATTTCCCAAGGATGACTAATTGTTTGATAAAGATGTTAATGAAAGATTTTTTTTTCTCCCCTGCTTTCCCTCCCTCCTGCCCCCTCTCTCCTTTTTCAGTCTAGTTTTTGAAATTTTCATTGAGTGCATACAGTCTCTGAATTTCAATGAATGTATCTGAGCTCATGCTGCCTTACATCCCAAACCTACAGATCGAAAGAAAAACTAAAATCATCCCATACCAACAACAATAAAAGAAAGCAACACGGAGAAATAATTGTACTTGCAAAATACAGTATCAGCATACCCTTTATCTTTATGATTAAACCACTTCAAATCATTCCTTGTCTTGCGATACTCCCAATTCCCCACCCAAAATTGAATACACATGAAAGACACCTGGTGTTGAATTCTGAGATGAAATGCAAACCAGATGGATTTTGTTGAAAATGTGGTTCTTGACTCTTAAGCTGAAATGGGAAGTTGATTTGTTTAAGTGACATCTACAAATACACACTTAAAAGACAGCTTTTGTTGGTCAGATGTTAGGGCTCTTGGGTCTTGGCCTATTGCAAGAAGTTGTCCTATAGAGTATTTTGCCTTGGAAGATTAAAAAAAAATATAGCTTCTGTTGACACATAGTATTGAAAAGTACCAAAAAAGTTCCTTTCCCCCCAAATTTTGAGACAGCATCATTGCTTAGAATAGTAATTCAAGTGGCAGGAAAATTAAGGGCAATTTTTAATTACAAGATTTTTTCAAGGCAGAGGTGGGGGGTGGGGAGAAATTAATCCCAGGGAATTTATATGCATAGCCCATGGACACACATAATACTGTGGTGAAGGCCTGGGAGGGGTGTGTGCAGGTTGGATGGAGTCAATGGGGGAAAAACAACACAGGGGATATCTGTAATACTTTAAAAAATAAAGATAACTTTAAAAATATATATACTAAAGCAAACTAATTTTTATGAAAATAAATTTACTTTTATGTTGGCTAAAAAAGACTTTTTTTAAATTAATGTTATAATTAAAATGTAAATTATATTATTATCTAATTTTTGAGTGCCTACTTTGTGCCAAGCCCTGGGTACATAATAGCAGACAACCAGATTTGGTTCTTAACCTCATGTAGCTTACTTTTGTAAAACTATCTTGTTAGTTGTTTATAAATAACAAATCAAGACTTAACTTGTTGAAGAAAATAAATCTAACATCAAATACTAATTCTGCACCAGGACTGAGCTATGACCTTTTCCCTCTATTTAAACTTCCCAGTAACCCTGCAAGGTAGTTACCATTATCCTCATTTTGTCAGTGGGAAAACAGAGCCTCACAGAGGTGAAGCAACTTGTTTAAGGTCACACACCAGCCAATTAAAAAGGGCGGGGGGAACACGTGAATGCAGGTCTGATTCCATAGTTGGACATCGGAGTTTAGTGCCATCTCTGTTAGATGGAATTTTGATTCAATAGGACAATTTGCTCTTTCCTTCTGCCCCACTAAGTGACTTAACTTTATCAAAAGAAATAATATATTGCAGGTCACAAAATACCAGCTGAACATGTGGACATCTGCCCTTCCAATATTGTCACTGGTCAGAGGAACATTGATTTTTTTTTTCTTTGATTCTCCTCATAGGGCTAAAGAAATTGAGTAAATGCACCTAATAGATTTTGAAATTAAAAGTCCAGATAAGTAGGAAGATTTTGTTTATTTTAAATTTAGAAAATATACAAATATTTAATAATTGGAGTTTGATTGTGTTGGTTATTTGATGGTGCCAGCCGGCTGATGTCTCTGCGGGGTAAAGTGGGTAAGGTGGGCATTTGTGAAAGTTTATTTGCACTTAATTTTATTATTTCCTCCAGAGAGATAGCTCCCATGGAGGCTCAAGTCCTTCCAGACCAACTAACATTAAACTTGAAACTTATTTTTTTCCTTTAATTCCCGAATTCTCTCTATAGCCTACTTGTCAAGTGTCTTCTAGCTTTTCTTTTGAATACCTACACTGATAGAAATCTCACGACTTTTTGAAAGAGCTCATTCCATCTTTGCTTAGTTCTAACAATCAGGTCATTTTCCCTCAAAATTTGACAATGAGCATGTAATTCCTAGGTCTAGAACATATTTAACTCATATTCTGTGTGACAGTCATTCAGATCTATCCCATACAGGACATATCTGTCTTCTGTGTGGTAGCCATTCAAATTGATAACAATTTAAAAATAAGTATGATGACCTCTATCTGTTACTTTTGTTAAATATCCCCAATTCCTTCATGTGTTCCTGGAATAACAGAACTTGGAGTTTTATCTCTTGAAATAAAGATGGTAGCTAGAACTAAGCCCCATTTTCCTACTGTAATTTTTATAAATAGTATATCAATTCTAAACCCTTTCCCCTTATGCTAATACTTCTAGAAGTGAGGTCTAAGTTCACGTTAGTTTATATTGGATGTCACTTCTTAACTTTGGCCTAAACTGAGTTTATTCTGAACTCAAAACTTTTTTTTTTTAAACCTTTAGTTCTCAGCATTACCTTCAATGTTGCTCTTTGGATGTTTTCTATCAGTCTAATTTTCCTTCCTTTCATAGTACCTGTCTTTTCTCTCTACTTGTTTTTAAAATGTATCTTTGGTGTTTTGTAGTTTTATTATGATATCCATAACTGTATGTTTATTGTCTTTCCTAAAGGTAAGCATGTATATCTTTCATTGGTTTTGGAGCTTTTTCAGCTATTTTTCTGCACGTTTTACCTTTCCCATATTCTCTGAATTTCCTGTTTCTGACTCTCCAATATGACATGTTAGGCTATTTTTATTATATCCTCTGTGTCTCATTACTTCTATTTTATGTTTGTATTTTATTGTATTCTGAGTAATTATTCAGTTCTATATTTGTTACATTGAGATTTTTCTTTTCAGCTAGTTTGAATATGCATATTTTTAGGGATTTTCTAGTAGTTTACAGATATTTTTATTCTTTGGTCCAATAATTTTACTTTTAAAAGTTCATACAGTGCATAAAGATGTATAAGGATGTTCATTTCAACATTATATATAAACAGCCTGAATTTCAATTTATCAAAAATTAATTAAATAAATACTGCTTAACGTAATAGATTGCTATGCAACTGTTAACGAGAATTAAATGTGTGTAAGTATATATATCCATACACACATACATGTATGTACTTAATATGTATACTTGTAGTCACATATAAAATGTCTGGAAGGATAGTAAGAAACCTTGAAGAGTGATTATATTTGAGGATGAGTAGGAGTCTGAAAGGATGGAAAAGAATCTTATAAATTTTACTTTATAGCCTTCAGTTCTTATAGATATTTTTCTAAAATTGGTTTTCATAATGAGCATTCCCTTCTATAATTAAAATATAATTTTTAAACATCCTATTAAATTCATCTCATCACCTCATTTATCTTTTTGTGTTGTTGTGGGAGGCATACATCTGGCAGATGGTCAATAGGTTAGATAGCCTCCTCTACTTCATGTCGTCTGAAAATTGCTTAAACATGAATTCTATAACATCATCAGTCACTGGTAAAAGTTTGGAATGCCTTTCCAAAACCTCCTTCCAGGGAGGTCTTATCAACTGGTAACCCTGGCACAAATGAAAATGATCTGAATCCATATTTCTTCCTTTCCTCTTTCTTCCTTTCCTTCTTTCTTTCTTTCTTTCTTTCTTTCTTTCTTTCTTTCTTTCTTTCTTTCTTTCTTTCTTTCTTTCTTTCTTTCTTTCTTTCCTTCTTTCTTTCTTTCTTTCTTTCTTTCTTTCTTTCTTTCTTTCTCTCTCTCTCTCTCTCTCTCTCTCTCTCTCTCTCTCTCTCTTTCTTTCTCTTTCTATCTCTCTATCTCAATCTCTATCTCTCATATATATGCAAATAGCTCAATACCAAGCATATTAATTTCTTTTACACAAATTTAATATTGACACATTCATTCCTTATATATAAGAAAATATACCATCATCTTTCCTGTACTATCAAGATTACTTGGGATTATTGAATTATAAAATCTATATTTAGGCCATTTCCCAAATCTTTTAAGCACCTCATTTTATTATGTCATACTACAAAAGCATTCTCGACCTACATTTCCTTCTTGATACTCATAAACTTCAAGATATAAGCCCAAGAGAGAAGACCATCCTGGATTAAGAAGAATTGGAGCTACAGGCCACATAAAATCTTTGGTTTGAGTCCATGTCATACTTTTTCAATGTATCACCAAGTTAAGAGTTCAAATTAATTATGAAATCTTAACTAAATTTTGCAAAATCTGGAGAGAGAAATGAAACTGCTTGCTCAGAAAGAAAAGTTTTCCGTAGTGATTAAGTTGGATTTTTCCTTGAGCGATGCTGATTCTGAATACACAGAATCCCCCAAAAACGCATACACACTTTAACAGCTGATAGCTCAATTCTGAAAATGAAATGTATTTTAATACACCCTGCCTTTATAATTATTCAAAGTGTGTGTATACATGTTTTGGGGACACCTTATATTTTTGTGAATTATCAGAGTCAAGAAGGTGACATGTGCTTCTTTAGTTACTGTTCATTTTTCAGCTCTGTAATGTCTTTTCCAAAACTCTCCAAGCCTTGTGGGACACTAATGACAATCACTGGAAAACCATCCAGAAGCTTCATGCCTCTAAGCTTTTCTATTAAATTCCTGGAGCAAAACTGGACAATTCTTTCCAGCCATTGTTTTGATTCAGTCCATTCCTAGATACTATGCGAGATGTCAGTTTGAAGCTACACATCCTTGTATTATTATAACGTGTTACCTTTGGGATCTCTTCTGCTCCTTCTCCACATTCCATGAAGATGAATCATTTAGCTCATCCCAGTTGGGTTCAACTATTTTGGCAAGTCTGGTGTGAGGATACTGGGCTTTGGAGTCCCCTGGATGACTTTCAGGGGACAATGAACATATCATTTTAGATCACCTGTCCCTAGGAAGTCCCTCGGGCATTTTTTAGAAGTGTGATTTTATTTGCTTCATGCCTTTCAATATATATAATTGTCTTAAGACATGGAAACTCCTCACAAATCAAAATCACTTTTTAGGTGGGGTAAGCCAACTGAATAGATCGGAATAGTAGAAGGCCTAAATAAAAATGAATATAGCATTATTTTTCTCATAGTTGATGGATCTTGGTTTCCTGACTGCTACTGAATTAGGCTTCATGAATAAATGACAAAATTTTGTAATTTCAGAATCAAGTCTAACTGAGGTACTGTTTACAGACAAAATTGGCCTGGCCATTTTTACTGATTTGAGTGTTGAAACTAAATTCATAAACATCCCACAAACTAAAAGTCAGCAATGGTTGCCAGAGGGACCAATTTTTTTTTTCCAGGTAAACTATCTTGTGAAATAATTAAAATTGTTGATCTTTTTTTTCCTTCTATACACTGAAAAGGCTGTAAAACTTAATATAATTATGTCTAGTGTTGTTAAACACTTTACAAGATTTATTTTATTTTTTCCTGATATAACTGTTAGAGGAATTAATATTGCTAACTCCATTTTGCAGATGAGAAACTGAGGCTTGAAAAGGTCAACTAACAGTCCCAAGTTCACCCAGCTAATAAGTAAAACAGTTGTTATTAAAAAGGAGCTCTAGATCAATGCTAGACTACAAGCTCAAAGCCATTAGCCCAAATAACTTTTCAGTGTTCACCCTTCACACATCACATGAACATTATATCTACTGGTTTGTAAACACCATACGAAAGAAAAGTCAAGTTTTCAGTTCAATGCTAATCAATGTGATACAGGAATTTTTTAAAAAGAGGTAAGTGGCCCACAGTAGAAATCACATGGGTGTTACAGGTCAACAGTTACTGAGGAGAATTTTAGAGATGCTTATACGAGGTCTGGTTCTAATTAGTAGTTCATTGTGAAGAATACTAAACACAGACAGGCACTCAGAAGTAAATGAAAAAAAAAAAAAAAGAAAAGGCCATTTTATCCAGTGGAAACCGTCTAGAAATTGTCCCGAATAAATTGCTGCATACCTAACAATTTTCTCCTGGTGTTTATTACAGGATGTTGTCAAAGTATGCCTATTTGGTTCACAGCCAAAAGTTTTGCAATTTCCCTCTGATCTAAAAAACATTCTTGTCAAATTTTCTTTTGCGTCATCAGCTTTTCCAGACATCATACACTTGAGTCAATTAAAATAAAGTTAATTGCTATTTTTTCCTTTGTCAAATTAAATCATTCCATATGGAGGGGTTTGCAGATTGCTGGAGATATCTCTCGGGAAGGTGAAAGTTCAGAGGGAAAGGCCAAGACACTGTTTTACTCCTCTGGAATAAAATAAGTGATCTCTTTCTAAAAATAAGAAACGCCATTTTAAAATAATCTCAATGCCAACCCTTGGATAAACAATCTTTTGAGTTTCCTAGGGCTTTACTTAAGTGTGCCCAGAGAAGAAATAAGTAAAAGTGATCATTATAGAGAAATCATCCTGAGAGCTTGCTTTCTTTCATAACTGTTTAATCATGTTATTTTATTAATTACTTTACTTCTTTACTTAACTCTTAAACTACACACTGGGAAGTTGAGCTATTTTATGGTAAATTTATGTAAGTTTTAGTTAAAAATATTCATGTGTTCAAACAACTTATTGACCTTTATTTTGAGCCCTCTCATGTGGTTCTCTGCATTTCCTTAGGTGGTTCATGGGCCAGAAATGGTTATAAGTTTACTATGTTCTTTTCAGGTTGCACTGGTAATTGTTATTTTAATGACTTATTATTAATTAAAAAAAACTACTATTTATTTTATCTACCAGGTATATTTTGCTGGAATGTGAAATAAGTTTACACTTTTTTTTTTTTCCCCTGAACCCTTATCATAGTCTTATGAAGTAGAAATTAGTCCCATTAGGAAACTGAGGTCCAGAGAGGTTAGGTAATTTGTTCAAGGACACACAGCTTCAACTGGCAGGGATTCAACCCTTTTTCTGCATGTGAAACAATGATCTCCCAAAGCTCATCTATGTATCCTGAATATAGTTCTTAGTGTAGGCACAGAAGTGATTAAAAAGTTATGTTTACTGGGGATGAGAATTGACTAGAAGTTTTGACAATATAGAGACACAGCCAAACTCCTGCCCTGAACAGACATGAGAGAGCGTATAAAATGGGAGTTTTAAAGATAATTGTGCCTGTCCTGATGGCAGATGAGAGGTGTCCCCGCCGCAGGAGGAACTGTAAATAGGAAATGTGCCCAAATGAAGGCGCAGTAGTGAGAGAACCCCACGGACCAGGGCCTGAGTCAGGAAGCATCCATCTCTTGCCAGGATACGGTTCCAATGTACTATCTGGATTCTGATCATCATGTAGGAATTTTTGGCACCATTTTTTAAAAAAGAGAGCAGCGTACTCCATTGTTACTAGATTCTGCACCAACAGAAGTACTTTACTATCTTTGGTAACATTTTATGCCTTGAAATTTTTTGCTCATGGAATTCATCTTTAAAATTATTTTTAGTCATTCCTGTCTTAAAATTTTCCTCAGTGTAGATATTCTCAAAAGAATGTGGACCCCTGACTGGTAGACATTTCTGGAATAAAACTTAGGATAATATTTGGCACGTGCTTGTGCCAGAGTGGTATCAGTGATAAGAAAGGCGCGTGGTATCGTAGATGCAGCTGTAGCTCTCTTCACAAAGGAAAAAAAAAATTGCGATAATTTTAAAGAATGAAATCAGATCACATTGCTCACTGTTCAAAACTCTCCACTGCTTCCCACAGGCCCCAGAACAAAACCTACATCCTTACCATACACTGTAAAGACCCACAGGCCACGGTTGCTGCCAACTTCTACCAAAGCCTTGATCACTTCTGGCACCGGACTCCTGCCACGTTGGCTGTTGCTCCCTAGCACAGCAAGCACATGCCTCTTTCCTCCTCTAGGACAGAGAACTATTGCCCGGTTCACTTCTTCGGATTAAAGTCCCCTTCTCAATATGGTCTGACCATTTTCCCTAAAATGGCCCCCTCATCCCCTGCCCTTTCATTCTCACATCTGACCCTGCTTTATTTTCTTAACTAGTAGCCCTGCACACGAATCCATGCGCCAGTCGCTCTCTGCAGGGCCTGGCCGCTCTGCGCCCCCTGCCCAGAGGCTCTCCATGGCCTGCAGCCCAGAGGCCCATCTGTGGCCGGGGTGCGGAACGCTTGCCTCATTGCTGCGGCAATGAAGCAAGCATTCTGCCAGGCTGCTCACGCTGCCCGCTCTCAGCGGCAGCCCGCCCCAAACCCCCAGGACTGGGGGACTAGGCGGGGCTGAGAGGACTGGGCGCCGCCACCTTGTGGCTATGGGTGCCGCCATCTTTGTGATGGAGTGATGGTTAATTTGCATATTACCCTTTTATTAGATAGGATAGCATCTTTAGTTATCTGAAATTAAATTAAATGATTAAATAATCATTACATTCTTCATGCATTAAGTCTCTCACAGAAAAATACAGATTCAGTCTGGTTCCCAGTCTAACATTTACTCACTGTATTCATTAATAAACAAACAAACACGTGCTTAGGAAGTGACTTCTAACTCCCTCTCCACACTCCCAGTAGGGCTCTATGTCTCCATGTTTCAGAGGGAACGCCTAAGAGAAAGAAAGATTTGCCCTCTTATCAACCAAATGTTTGCCCTCTAAATCAGGACTTCCTCTCCAGGGTTGTTGACATGAGAACATCCTCCGGCTTCAGGAGAAACACCATCTCCAATTAGTCATTATTTATTATCCATGACATATTTTTCTATCTTATTACTGGGCTCCCACCGACTCACCCGACACCCTACCCTGCATATGACTTTGCTGTTGATCTGCCTTGTTTACGGTCAGATTCCCCCAAAATAATTTTGGGTCGTCTGCTAGTTGCCTCAGCTCCACTAAAATGTAACTATGAGTAATTCCTTCCCCCAGGCCACAGATGGAAGTTCCCAGATATATATTCATAGCCAATGCCTCCTTGTAACACTAGTGCAGTTATTGATTCCGTTTTTAGATGTACATTTAATCAGTGCTTGCTCCCTGGTAAGCCTGTCTTTCTAAACTGAGCCGTCCGTTATTCCTGGCGTACTTGTCATGTGCTCAGGGAGGCGTACTCACCTCGAGTTGGGGATGACACTTTCACTTATCACTGGTTATTCTCTTGGTTTGTGAGGTGCCCTTCAATAAATGTTGGAAGAGTTTTTCTTTCTCTTTCCTTTTTTTTGAGAACTTTAGTCTGCTCTTTAAGAACCAAGCCCTAAATTCCCATTTACTGTTTTATGAAGGAGGACTCTGAGCCTTCATGCAAATAGGACCCATGAAATTTGCCTTCTTCTCCCAACAACCTGAGGTGTCAATGATGAATAAATTCTGTCTAGGTTCAGAATGTTGTAATTGGCATTCAGGGTGTGACAGAATCATGGACAAGACCTTGGTGTTCCAGAAACATAAAAATACTTGAGTGTGTTCACTTCTTAATGTTCCATTCAATTTCATCTCAGAGCGACTAGCATGATACTGAGGGTTTGACACAGTGGAGTCCCAGCTGAATTGTTCATCCCTTGAAATGAAATGCTGACTTTGTGTTTAGCTCTCCATGGTGGCTCTGCAGCATTTTCCATACAGCGGGTGCTCCATAAATATCGACTGGTTGGGACTTGGAATGTCAAGTGTCATAACTTAGGGGGTTGTTGGCTCTGTATAAATACATCTGTGAACTACATATGTAGCTAAAATTGAATCTCGACCTTGAAACATTTCCATTCAGCTTCTGGTCCAAGTTACACAGCAAACCCTCAAAGTAAAAAGTATCCTTTTCTTATAGCTCCAAGTCTATTATTTAAGGCCAATAAATAGTGGTTAATAATGAAGATGTCTTAAATTTCAGGCATGTTTCTAGAGACTAAACCTAATAATGTTATGAAGTGGAGGCAAATAATTATTACTTGTTTTAGTCGTAGTCACTGAATATCCAAGGGAAGCACACATTTCATGCCCCAGCAATGGTTTTGTGGTTTGATCTTGCTTCCTTCAATATAGGAAGTGGTACTTAGAATAATACAGTTTTTTTGTGGTTATGGTCTACCTTTTAAATAACAGATATTTGTAATATTCTAAATCAGGTTTCAGATACTTGGGGATAGACTGTTTTAAGAATGATGATACAATATAGCTCTCCTTAATGAAACTGGTATTATTGCTCAACACTGATATATCTATAATCAATTCATTAAAAGGTGAGTGAAATGAAGCTTTGATAATAAACTAAGTATAGTAAACAAGACAAATTTCCTCCTCTGAGAAAGTAAGAAAAAAAATATATAATAAAAGCATAATATGCTAATTAAACTGGATGACCTTCCAGACGAAGCCAGGCTGCAAGGGAAGCCTGGGTCCCAGGTACTGGGGGGAAGCCGGGTGCTGGCAGCCAGGGGAAGGAAGGCCTACTCTTGCACAATTTTCATGCATCGGGCCTCTCTCTATATGTATCTATCTTAATAAAGATGCAATAATTCAGTTCTGCTTAACTCCATAAACAGTTACTTAGCTTGTGTCAAATACTGAACCTGGATCTAGGTTTACAAATATGAATAAAAACTAGTCCCTATCTAAGAGTACATACAAGAGAGAAGTGATTTCAGAGCGGGGTCCCTATACCAGGGGGTGTGCAAGACAAATCTTTGATTGTTGGAAGAAATATTAAAACTTCAGTGTCTGTCTGTCTAAAAAATAAAATTTAAAATAATAAAGAAGAAATCAGTAAAATATAAAAGCCAGCCCTGACTGGTGGCTCAGTTGGCTGGGCATTGTCCCATGCAACGAAAGGTGGCTGGTTTGATTCTGTCAGGGCACGTACCAGAGCTGTGGGCTCCATCCTGGTAGGGGTGTGCAGGAGACAGCCGATCAATGTTCTGCTCTCACATTGATGTTTCTCTTTCTCTAAAAATCAATGAAGATACTTTTTAAAAAGCCAACGTTGTCCAATGCAAAGAAATCAAGACTTACTAATCATCCACATGAGCCCTCGTGCTTTGGCTCTCTCACATTTACCTGAGGAATTTTGAAGGAAGTGGTCAGAGCATCAGAACGAACGTCTATACCTTAGTGTAATGTTTAAAGTCATAGGACACTGAACCAGACTTTATACAATTTTACTAAGTCAGACAACTAATGTTCAAAAGACTCCTTTGAGGCTTGTTACTTAATGATGAAAAAAATGGAAGTACTTTTAGGGATATGCTTATTCTTCCTGCCACAATAAAATGGCTAAGATAATACACAGAAAATGATATAAAAATATGGTTACATATTTAAATGCCTGCTTTTGTCATAAAATCATTGCAAGCTGCACACGATACAAATGAACAGACATGACTATTAGAAAGAAGCCCCCCAACTTGGAGATTTTGCAATGAAGTTGGGGAAAGGCACAAATGTTATTAACATGTTTCAGCGGATGGCATTTTCCCAATGCTATTTCAATAATAAAATACACAAAGAACTCCTTATTTTATAAACCACCAAAGGAAAGATGTAGCGGAGATGATGCATTCTCAGCAGAAAGTAATTTTGTTAATAAAAACAACGTTTTGTGGGAATAACTATGAAGTGTAACCACTGATGAAGCAGCTACTCTTTACCGGAATGCTTCAAAAAGATTCCAAGGAAATATTAGCAGAGAACATCATTTCCTGGATCCCTCATAGGTAAGCTTGTTTAGGTAAAAGAGTGCATAAATCTAGAAATGCTTAGAGTGCATACGCTCTTAAAGAATATCCTCCATCGTAAAGCAAGGCCGCTAAGATATTGTAGAATTTTAAAAATACTTTGTATTGAGATAAGGAGTAGTTATGAAAATCTTTCGTATAAACATGTCACCATTAGAGAGAGAAAATACTTTGAAGAAACTTTTAAAATAGCGTTGGTGGACTTAAAGCTAAGCTACACAGTTGTTCTTCTACATAAAAGAATATTCCAAATGTGTTGATGATAAATGGATATGACTAATATAATAACTAATGGAATACATTTTTAAAAATTGCCCACATTTTAAACAAAGTTGATATTCAAGGAAATATTTGTTATGAAAAAATAATTTTGAAAAAAGGAAGTTAAAAGATTTTTCCAGGTTAAACTATTTTGTTTCTGAAATTGATATGAGTGTGTTCATTTTGAAACATTAATCTCAACACATATTTTAAAAATTGGAATTTTTTTTTTCACTTGCCAAAAATCTTACAGCCCTGGCAGGGTGGCTCAGTTGGTTGGAGCATTGTCCCATATACCAAAAGGTTCCAGTCAGGGCACATACCTAGGCTACGGGTTTGATCCCTGGTCAGGGGACGTACAGGAGGCAACTAATTGATCTTTCTCTCTTCCTTCCTCTCTCTCTAGAGCAGTGGTTCTCAGCCTTTCTAATGCCACGACCCTTTAATACAGTTCCTCATGTTGTGGTGACCCCCAACCATAACATTATTTTTGTTGCTACTTCATAACTGTAATTTTTCTACTGTTATGAATCGTAATGTAAAAATCTGTGTTTTCCCATGGTCTTAGGTGACCCTGCTAGCGGTTCTCAACCTGTGGGTTGCGACCCCCATGTGGTTGTGACCCACAGGTTGAGAACTGCTAGCAGGGTCACCTAAGACCTTCGGAAAACACAGATATTTACATTACGATTCATAACAGTAGCAAAATTACAGTTATGAAGTAGCAACAAAAATAATTTTATGGTTGGGGGTCACCACAACATGAGGAACTGTATTAAAGGGTCGCGGCATTAGAAAGGCTGAGAACCACTGCTCTAGAGGATTAAAAAAAGAAGTACAAATTGAAATTACAAAATATCCACGAGGATGTAAAGTGCAGCATAGAAAATATAGTTAATAATATTGTAATAACTATATATGATGGCAGTTGGGTATTTTAATTATCAGTGGATCACTTTGTAAATTATATAAATGTCTTACCACTGTATGTACACCTGAAACTAATCCTATATTCTATATAATAAAGAGGTAATATGCAAATTGACCATCACTCCAACACACAAGATGGCTGCCCCCATGTGGTCAAATATGGCCACCCCCATGTGGACACAAGGTGGCTGCCACAAGATGGCCAGCAGGGGAGGGCAGTTGTCAGCAATCAGGCCAGTATAGGAGGGCAGTTGGGAGGAACCAGGCCTGCAGGGGAGGGCAGTTGGGAGGGACCAGGCCTGCAGGGGAGGACTGTTGGGGGCGACCAGGCCTGCATGGGAGGGCAGTTGAGGGTGACCAGGCTGGCAAGGGAGGGCAGTTAGGGGTGACTGGGCCAGCAGGGGAGGGCATTTGGGGGCGACCAGGTCATCAGGGGAGGGCAGTTAGTGGTAATCAGGCCGGCAGGGGAGCAGTTAGGCATTGATCGGGCTGGCAGGGGAGTGGTTTTGGGATGATCAGGCTGGCAAGCAGAAGCGGTTAGGGGCAATCAGGCAGGCAGGCAGGCGAGTGGTTGGGAGCCAGCAGTCCTGGATTCTGAGAGGCATCGGGCCTCAACGGGCAGTCGGACATCCCTCTATGGGTCCCAGATTGGAGAGGGTGGAGGCTGGCTGAGGGACCCCCCACCCCAATGCACAAATTTCATGCACCAGGCCTCTAATATAAAATAATATTGAATGTCAAAAATACAAAAAAAGGGATCCTATAAGCTGGTAGTTAGATCCATAGGTTGGATCAAATTTAGGTGCTGTGCATGAGCTCATGGCCAAAAACAAACAAACAAACAAACAAACAAACAAACACACAGAAACCTCCTCTAGTTAGAGAATGGCAGGTTTTCCCAGTCAACAGCTTTTGCTATCCTATATAATAAAAGCCTAATATGCTAAGTGTCTGGTCAACTGGTCGGCCGTTCAACCAGTCAAAGCATAATATCCTAATGATATGCTAAGGCCACTCAACCACTCACTATGACATGCACTGACTACCAGGGGGCATACAGTCGACCAGTTGCTATGACGGGCACTGACCACCAGGGGGCAGATGCTCCAACTGGTAGGTTAGCTTGCTGCTGGGGTCCGGCTGATTGGGACTGAGCGAGATGGGCTGGACACACCCTGGAGCCCTCCCATAGTCCCTCCCCAGCTGGCCAACCTCCTCTGTCCCTCCCCAACCCCCATCGTGCACCAGCAGGGCCCCTCAGCCTGGCCTGAGCCGTCTCACAATCCGGGACCCCTCAGGGGATGTCGGAGAGCTGGTTTTGGCCCGTTCCTGCAGGCCAGGCTGAGGGACCCCACTAGTGCATGAATTTGTGCACAGGGCCTTTAGTGTAGACATAAATGCCAAGGGACACCACTTCTGTCTGCTGCAGGACGTCTCAGAATCTTGCAGACCAGAAATAGCCAATCAACACAATTTCATTGATCCCTGTCTACACAGCAGGCACCCTCTTCAGGCAGCTCATTCCAACTCTTAAACTATAGTCTCACAAAAGCAATAATATAGGAATGAATAATCCAAGAGAGACTACACTGGAGGCTTTTGTCTTTTTGTATAATAATGGAAATTCCCATGACTCCCTTTCCCACTCCACTGTCCCAAGACATGCTGTCATCCTGCCCTCTGGGTCTCCCCTCCAGGGTGAGCTCAGGCCAGTACTGCTGCTCTCTGAACACTTGACTCACTAGACTAATCACTAGTTTGGGCGTAGGCCGCTCAAATATTATCAAACGGTTTTGTCATGCTAGGATCCAGTGCTTGTTTCTGTTTTTTTCCCCTTATACTTTAAACAAAAATCTTTAATTTTGAAAAAATGTAATCCACATGATTCTCATTAGTATATCATCTGATGTTCTCTTTACATGAGCTCTTTGATGTTTAAAAAAATGTGCCTTTGTAATCTTTTTGTTGAAAGCAGGAAGGCATTTTTCTTAAAATAAAAACTCTCAGGAAAAAAATTTGACTTGGGAGATCATTTTGAGCTCCTCCTGTTTTCATTCATGTGTCATGGATCCATCCATCCAACCACCCATCCAACCAACCAAATATGACTTACCACCTAAGCTATCTTAGTATTATGCCAGGTCCTGGGAACACAAAGTAAAATAAGATACGAAATAAGAAATCAAGGAGTTTATAGTCTGGAACAGAAAAAGACAGAGCACATCATTAAATGAGATTCAAGAATGTTATAGGCACAATTAGGTTCTAGTAACACAACACTAATTAAATTTGATACCTTCTCAAAATGTTCATTATTGGGAGAGGGAACAAGTATGTTAACAGTTGACTAGAATGAAAGTCACACTGAGAATCCTGTAATAGAGGTAGAAGTAAAATGCTGTGGGGGCATAGAATTGAGTTTGGGGAAATTTGGGTGGACAGCAAAGAGGAGGCAATTTTTCCTTGGTGTGAACATTGATAGGCACAAATGTTGGGGACTGAACCAGGCACTGAGATGTTGTAAAGTGACCTAGGTGTGGCAAAGCGAAGCTGTTAAACTAAGTGATGCTATTCATTATTTTGACACACCTGAAAATCACTGGAAAAAGTGGATTATTCTGTTCACATTTGAGATTTCCAATCTCAATTAAATGTTTAATAGCACTCAGTAAAGTTGGGACTCCTCTGGCCAGTTAGTTGTCCGATTCCCTGAAGTGGCTATTCTGAACCTATTTTCAAACACTATTTAATTGAACTGCCTATAGTCTCATAAAGTTTCCTTTCCTTCCACTTCCTCTATAAAATAGAGGCCATTAGGTGGCTGTCCTTCCTATGGCAATTCATTCCCTCACAGTTGTTTTTTTTCTTAGAGGAAGAGGCATTTCTCCTGTACAAACAAAGCCTCTTCTCACTCCATTCACTCTCAATCCTGCATCCCAGCCACCTCAAACACTTGCTCCATCCAGGACCTTTCTGGTTCTCCTTTCAGCCTCAGCTCTTGGTCAGGCTCATTTTCCTTATCCTGTGGATACACTCACATACCTCTCACCCTACAAACCATCCTATCGTGTTTCTGTCCCTCTAGTATCCTATCTCCTTCCATTCTCAGCCATATTCTTGAAAGTGTAATCTTAAACCCAAGCTTCTCTTTTTAATGTTCATAAAAGTCATTGAAGAATCTTGTTAAAATGAAGGTTCTAATTCAATAGTCTGGAGTGGGGCCTGAGATTCTGCATTTCTAACCAGTCCCCAGCAGTCCCCAGCCTGGAAGGCTGTTTGAGAAATTCTAAGTAATAAGGGTCTATCTAATTCTCCTCAGGTACTTATTTCCCATTTATTCAGAATCCTCTTTTCATCTGACTTCTAACCCTCTGCCTCTAATGTTGCCTCATCAAAATCACCAACTTCCCTTTAATGCCAAATCCAATGGACACTTTGCAATCACTCTTTGAGTTTCACATCCCTGATTCTTAATGCAGTCTACTATGATGCCATTCCCTCCTGGGTTTCCTCTTGTCTATCTAGCCATAATTTCTCATCTCCTTTTTGAATTCTCCTTATTTACCTGCTTCTTACATTTTTTTAGGCTCAATCAAGTTTTTCTGAGTTCTAGTAATTTTAATTGCAGCCTAGATACTATAGAGTCCAAAGTCTTCCACTTTAGTCCTGCTTAAGCTTGGACTCATGTATCCAATTGCCAAACTGAATTACTAGCATCTCAAACTCAACATATAAAACCCAAATCACCAGCTATTTCTCTAAACCTGTGTTCCTGTTTTAGACATTTGCACCACCTTCTAGCTAACTAACCAAGGCAAAAATAGGGAATGACCTTGATCTCGTCCTCACCTTTTACCTGATCATTAAGATTTTTTGATTCTTCCTCTTTAATATCTCTCAAATCCAACTTCTGCAGTCCATTCCCACGGTCACTGCTGACAAGATCAGGTCCTCACCCTAATAGGCTTGTTAATACCGTCCTCACTGACCCAAAGTTCTCCGGTCTTAACCCCTTCCAATGCATACTGATTGCAGCAAGTATAGTCTTTCTAACGTGTGCAAAACCCTGCATTGTCTCCCGCTAACAAGAAAGTAAAGCCTTAGCTGAGGAATGTGACTTGAAATCCTTCACTACCTGGCCATATCCCCAGCCTCATCTTCTGCTGCCCCTCCTTCAAATAAACTTTACAGTCTGTTCACAGTGAATGACCTGGAGGTCCCATAATTCCATGAAATCTGACATCTTTATGCCTTTGCAGTTCCTCCTCTGTCTCCCTATAAAGTACCAATAAACTTTCAAAACAAAGCTTAGATGCCATATTCTATGTAATGGATGATGTAAATTGAGGGAGGCCCTAATGTTTCTTTAAATTTAAAAACATGTATATATAAAATGTACTACTGAGTAGTATTACCCATTTTTTTTACACACATTATTATCATACACAGCAAAGCACAATACAGTCTTCTGTGGACTTAATCACTCTCGTCTCACTATTCTTATTGCAACTCAAATATACTTTTATCAACTCCAGTAATTTTTAAAATTTTGACTGCTATTAATGTCTACTTGCTTGTTTTTCTCTCTAGTTGTGAGTTTCTTATGCCTTAATCATCTGTATCCCTTGTACCTCCCTAATGCTTCATCTGGATGCCAGTAAATATTCAATAAATATATTTGTTAAATATAATGCATGCTCTTTAATTAAATTTAAACTATAAATAATTTCCTAAAGGAAAAGCTTATGTAACTATAATCCTGCATCTCATTATGACTGTTATGGCTCTACCTTTCTCCTAATGGAAATATTAAAATTAATCTGGAGCCTTAATGAATTTCCTCTCTAACCTTTTACCCTGTTGTTTTGCTGTTTAGACATTGCCTTAGAGTGCATACGAATGAATATTTGCTGCTTATAATATTTTATTTTAAATCAATTTTTAACTTAAAATGGTTTAGCACATTTTTTGGCTGATTCTGGTACCTTACAGAATATCTAGGAAAAAGATGCATTGAAATTTTTTTATTTATGTAAGAGAAACTTAGGTAGAGTAGTCACAGTTCTGTTGGTACAACCAGTTGATAGTGGTACCCTCTAGTTCCCACCATCACAACATACACATAGACTACCTCTGAGGGCCAAGATAGAGGGGATGGACAGCAGGAGACAGACTGGTCTTGTGAGTGGATGAAGTAGGAGCTGGCCTGAAAAGGGTGTCATCAGAAGTCATTCTCCTCTCCACCAAAACAAAACAAAGTAAAATAATCCTTTCACATTCTAAAAAATATATATTTTATTGATTTTTTACAGAGATGAAGAGAGAGGGATAGAGAGTTAGAAACATCAATGAGATCGATCTGCTGCCTCCTGCACAACCGCTACTGGGGATGTGCCCACAACCAAGGTACATGCCCTTGACTGGAATCGAACCTGGGACCTTTCAGTCTGCAGGCCGACACACTATCCACTGAGCCAAACCGGTTTTGGCTATCCTTTCACATTTTGATGGGAGTTAATAGTATAGTCAATTTTGAGATTGTTTTTCTTGGGTTAACAGGCAAAGCCCTGGGAGTTAGTAACCTTCACCATTATCTATCATTTGGGATGAGTCTATGGTTTTCTTTCTTGAAAGAATGCAAGAGATGTAATGACTTGCTCAATGTCCGCAGTTCCTAGGAATCCTTTTAGTATGTTCACTCTCATAATTTCAATGGTGAATTTAAAATAAGTACTCAATAAAGCAATGATTAGATGAATACATGAGAAAATACTGACCTTGAGTTGAAAGAAACAATTTTTATTAAGAGCCAAATCAACTGAAAGAAAAAAAGGCTTCATTAGAACCTTGAACACTAAAACAGAAAATAAGCTACCCAAATATATATCTAAAATAAAAACAATTACAATAACTGTGTAACAAAGTAAGTATTATTTAATAGTACATTTCATATATTGACATTATTTTAAAATTGAAAGAAGAGTTAGACCTCCCTCACTCTATGCAATATATATGTTCCAGCAAAGTTGGTAATGAAGTAGATTTCTGAGGTGACTAAAGCTATAAATTTGGGCACCATTTTTTTATTTTTTTCCTGGAGGAGAATGGGCTAATTTTAAAGTGTGAAAATAAATAGTTTAAGAGACTGGTCAAATCTATGAGTGTTGGATTTTATATAGATAGAAGGGATTTCTTAATTTTTCAGAGTAATTCAATTTTGTTCAACAAATATGAAAGTTCTACTAGGTACTGTGGGGCATTAAAATATGAGTAAGAAACAGACTCTGATAAAACAGTAGGGAAAATAAGACAAAGCTCCAAAAAATATGTTTGTTAAGAGCTGTAGAGTATGTGAGTGGAGGGAGGGTGACAATTAGCAGAGGGCATCAGAAAAAGTGTCATGAAGCAGCTAATATTTTGATGCACATAGAGAACTGTTGAAACTTTTGCCATTCTGAAGGAGATGGACAGTATTTTAGGGAGTGGTTCTGAAACCTTAGGTTGCATAAGAATCTCACATATGTGAGTGGATGGATGGGGGGCTATAATATTCTATATCAATTAGCTATTATTACAATAACTAGGGGCCCGGTGCATGAAATTCATGCACGGGGGGGGGGGTGGTCCCTCAGCCCGACATGCACCCTCTTCAATCTGGGAGCCCTCAGGGGATGTCCTACTGACAGCTTAGGCCTGCTCCCCGTGGTTCTCTGCTCTCTGTGGACCTGCCTGCTTGATGCCACCACAGGCCCTGGAGTCTTCTCTCTGTGGGGGCCCTGTGGGGGATTGCTTGCCCCGCTCTGCCTTGGCCAGGGGTAAGCAGGGCCCTGCCGTCTGCTTGCTCGCTGCGGGAGACGTTTCCGCCCCGCCCTCGGCTGCTTGGTGCCTGCATGTGTAGGCCCAGAGTGGCCAGGGGTGTTCTAGGACCCCTGGCATGTGCACAAGCAGCCACCCCACCCCCAGCCACTCGGCACCTGCATATGCAAATTAACCCGCCATCTTTGTCGGGTTAATTTGCATACCCACTCCTGATTGGCTGGTGGGCATCGCGAAGTGACAGTCAATTGGCATCTTTCTCTTTTATTAATGTAGATAATGTTTAACAAAACACCCCCAAAATTTAGGGCTTAAAACAACCACCCCTTAGTGTTTCCCCTGATTATGCATGTTAGCTGGGCAGTTCCATTAACCTATGCCAGGCTCAGTTGATCTCATCTGAGATCACTTGTGTATCTGGGGTCATCTGGTGGGTCAGCTGGGGGCTGGATGAACTGGATGGTCTCTAATCCTCCATTAGGCTACTCTGGGTTCTTTCTCCTGGCACTTTTCCTAGGTTGGAGCTGAATAGTTCTTTAGACCTAGGCTTAGAAGTGACACACAGATACACTTTCATTCTCTTTGGCAAGAGCGAATCTCAAGATAGCCACTCAGGGGATGGGGAAACAGACTTCACCTGTTTATGGAATGAGTGGCAAAGTCACATTGCAAGGGCATGTACAGAGAAAGGGAAGGGTGGGGTCATTTCTGTAATCAGTCTAGCACCAAGACTTCTTTGTTTTATTTTTCTTTGTTATTTTTTTAATCCTCACCCCAGGATATTATTTCATTGGTTTGTAGAGAGAGTGGAAGAGAGAGGGAAAGACAAAAAGAAATATCAAGGTGAGAGAAACACATTGATTGGTTGCCTTCTGCACGAGCCCTGACCAGGGCCCACGCCGGGGAGGAGCCTGCAACCGAGGTATGTGCCCTTGACCGGAATCAAACCCAGGACCCTTCGGTCTGCAGGCCAATGCTCTATCCACTCAGTCAAAACAGCTAGGGCAAGGCTTCTTCATTTTGATTGGAATGCGAGTAGGTGAAATGGAGCTACCTGGTGATGCAGGCTGAGGTTAACCTGACATGTTTATTTCAAATGTAGGCAGCCGTGAGGAAACACTGAAGCGTTTTGAGCAAGGAAGAAATATCTTCAAAGTCTGGCTTTAACAATAAGCTTGTGTGGATACGGGGTGAATAGGAGCAGAGAGTAGCAGGAGAAAGGGTCTCTTTTCCATTCATGTAGGTGGAAGTTAAAGATTGTACAATGTGGGGGCAGAATCAAGGAGAAAGGTAAGAAGCTTCCTCATAAGGACTGAAATGGTAAGGCTGCTGGTAGGACTGGAAGCACGGGCGGGGAGTTCTTTCCCTTTTATACCAAACTCAGATATTCAACACTCATCCTGTTGTTCTACAGGCAGAGTTCCCAGATTTTGTTGTCAATTGCTATATGATAACACAGCATTTAATAACTGGCAGGACATAATCGCACAGTGGAGATGTAGGACTCCGACTCATTGCTTTGATCGACCATCCTGATGAAGCTAAGCTTTCTTATCATATCCCAGACTCAAAGATTTTCTAAGATCGAGGCTTTAGTTCATTCAGTAGGTTCCCCCCTGCCCCAGTGATTCCTTACTTCCATAGTCTGATTTTAAAATATTTATTTAAAATGATATAAGGTTGCACAAATACGTTATTTTCAATTTTATTTAAATGAAAGAAAATTGTGGTTGATGTGAAGAAATTTGCATAGAAACCACAAGTTTTATTGAAATAAAAATTTAAAAACAAAATCCTAGTACCTATTATCTTATCCTGAAATAATTAAATGCAAAGGATATACACATGTTAAATCACCAAAAACATGTAGGCATTACACAATGCACATAATGAAACCATAAAACATTTCATATTGCTTTATTATAAATAATTGGAAAAATATTTCATTTCTCAAACCCAGATAACAAACAGTAAATATCATGCTTTTTTTTGTTATTTCATTTTATTTTTGTAATATGAATTGGGGAATAGTATTTCTTATCAAAAGACTGGTTTAAAAAATCTGTAGAAACACAAAAGAATTAAACACTCACTTTCATTCTTTTACATGAAGACAATCAAGAAGGTTTTTAGAGGGAGAGACTAATCAGTACTATGAAGGAGTCACCAAGAATAGAAAAACTGTAATACCGGCAAATAGCATGTGTAAGGCAAAACAAGGGTGTATACAGATGCACACATATAAAGATTTGATGGTAAATTTTAAAAAAATACTTTCTTAAAAATGTGAAGAACTCTATTCTCTCAAATAGAGGAGAGCCATAAAGGCATAACAGATGAAGTCACCAGGTTTGCAATCAGTATTGTTGCTCTGAAGAAAACTTTTTTTTCTAAAAGGACACCCAATATGTATTTCAATTTTCTTATCTCATGGTTTGATAACACCTGTTCACTATTGTAAACTTGAACACTTAAGAGACAGTAGTAACTTCAAACTCACAAAATAGATTATACCACAGGCATATCTTCATTAAGAAATTTATAGCAACCAGCAGTCAGAATTTTCTTATTCAATAGGTAACTATGATTAATTTTTGTGTGTATTTCCCTTATGTATAATACAGAGTTTTGCCAATTTTTATCACTAATAGTTTTTAAAAATCTGAAACTGCTTAAGAAAAACAGAGCCTGAGGGAGAAAAACATGAAGAAATAATGTATTTCATAAAGTAGTGTAGTAGATTTCTTTGAAAACTTGTGTTTATTGGCATCAATTAAGAACAATGTTGCATATTCCAGATTAAACAGCTATTAGGTTTACTATGGATATAAACACGCTATATACAATATAATTCTTTTATTTTTCATAGACTTCAAAGTGTATCTTTTATGGAAACTGGAACAGGGTAAATTTGGAAAGCATGTTTCAGTTAGTTAGCAAAAATTAAATTAGCATGAAATAACAGGGTGAAGAACTGAAGATCATTATTTAAAAATAATGTAGTTACACTCACATGTACACATGCAAGAAAATACTGTAAAATAAACTGTTCCAGTTTACTTGGTTTTACTTCAGTTTAATACACTCTAAAAAACTGCTTTCATGTATAATATCATGGGAAATATTAAATGCACGTATATTATTTTAAGAGCTTGATGATAAATTTCACATTCGTTAAACTTTACTCAGGCTATAAATATATTTTTATATCAGTCAGTCAGTCAGTTTTTAGACCAAATGAAAACTGTAGTAGGGAGGAGTTAATTTTTTACCGTATAGGTCCATACTTGATAATGTTCTTCTTCTTTTTTTTTTTTTCTGGGGACTGTATAAAAAAAAATCAAAGAGTAACAGAGTCTGTCTCGACATCACACTGTTAGCCTTCATGCACTATAATTCATTATGACTTAACAACATGGAGTTTACATTTGAAGACGGGTTAACTGAAATCAATGAGTAAGTATGACTTCTGAAATTCATTAACATTTAACCGACTCAGAGAGCGATGCTGTGCCTCCTGAACTTTTACTAAAATTGTGCAACAGTATAAACGTATTGTTAGTAGGTTTGCATAGAAACGCCACCATTTCACTGGTGTAATACGTCTTTTCCACGGGATTATGGCAGGCCTGCTTCTATTCTTCATGTACATTCTTTTTTGTTGTTGGTTCGTGTTCTTCTTTTTCAGTTTTGCCTGAAATAAACCCTATTTATCATAGTTCCAAAGTAAGATCCAGTAGTAGTTTGAAGCGCAGGGAGCTGAGCAGTTCCTTCCCTTTTGAAAGCATGACAGTGAGTGGCATCCTCAACAGCCAAGCCACACGAGCAGGGTCACCCCAAGCACAGACTTTGGTGAACTCAACAGGCTCCACATCCACAGTCAAGAACCTTGCTGATTTCACAGAACTGCTGCCTGTTGCCGGAAGGGGGACACATGGTTTTGCTCCAGAAGTTTTCAAGCGGTTTCTCATCTGGTAGCGTCTCCAGATTTCTTTGTTGTTTTTATAAACTGCTCCTGAGATCGTGCCTTCAAAAATCCAAAGGTCGGATCATCATGGTTGCGGAATGTAAGGAGTAACTGGGCCCTTTGAAGTAATGCCACTTTATCCCATTCAGTTTGCCCAGGTTTTGTCCCGCTGTATAGAACATTCCGTTTAGATTGGATGGACCACAAGCATCAAACCACCAGCCTGAATAAAATAATTAGTTAATAATGAAAGAAAGAAGAAACAATTACAAAGAAATTGAACATTTGGAAATTAATGGCATTAACTGAGGGAAATGTGTTCATACTTGTTATGACCGTTTGCAAATAGTAAGGCATTCAATAAATATCTTGCCCTTAGTAGAACTGTTTTAAATGACATCCGGTTTAGGCATTATATGAACAATCAGAGAGAGGAATGCTCTCAGGGAATCAAGTGTCTGTGTCACTCCATTGGGACACATTTCCCACGGAATGATGGGAAGCTTCTATGTTTCATTAAATGGCCTGGATTTATTTGTAGGGCAAGGAAAATGCAGATACCCTTAAGAGGCATTCCATCTTAAGCCTATTATCGGGAATAGGACAATGAATTATTAGTGAAGAAATTCAGAGGTTTAGACAACTGACAGCTAAATAGAGAGAAAGAGATGTTTTTCCATCTATTTCATAATTTTGCCAAGGACTGGCCCTCAGCTGCTTCTGAAATTAATTGGACACCTGGCAATGACTATGATGCTCAACTTGAATTTGAATTTCTAGCCCTCTCTGTATGTAATAGCAATATGGGAAGTGTTCATCAGTAGTAGCCATAGTTGCTATGTAGCAGTGTTTTTCTGAGATTGTTCACGTTCTTTTAAAACCTAGTAAGAAGAAAAACAAACAACTTGATCAGTGACATGGGGACTCTATGCTTGCATAGCTCTCCATAAGGATAACTCGGTACTTTATTTTTTTTAATGAATAAAGTTCTCAGATTTTTAGATAAAACATAGTATTTTTTCTTCCTCTCCTGAAGTAACACTGCTGAAATCTTCAGGGAGAAAGTGATGCCAGAGACATTCTGGCATATTTTTACTTGGATACAGTTGACCTCCCTTTGATTGCAGAGTTATACCTAAGGGACTAATAGCTACAGAGAGAGAAAGCTGCGCAGCTGATGTTTAACTGTAACACGAGCATCATCCTGCAGGAACTTTAGAAAAATGGAGAAAAGCTAGTTCTCATTTTTCAATATTGGAAGATGAATACAGCTGGGTTGTGTTTATAAAGTCATACTAGAGACATAACAAGCTGTATTAATTATCAGCTCATACCGGGGAGCAGTAAGGTATGCTGATGAACTGGGAGAGATGCTGTGTTCAGTGCCGTTTTACTAACTGTATGCAAACAACATAGATGTCGATGCGATGAAAACACAAGGAACAAGAAGGCTCCTTGGCAAGGAAGGAGGAACTGTAACATTCCACCTTTTGTCTTAAGATTAATTCCGTTAAATATTTCTGATAAGTACAACTAGTAAAAATATGTTATTTATGTTACAAATACATTCTAATATTAGGGAATTCATTTACCCCGAAGACTCTCAAAGGAGAAAATGAAACCCAACTTGATTGCTGTGGAGTTTCAACTTTCTCCTCCTTTCCTGTGACCTTGAGGTCCTTTTTCCATCATGTTAACGAGCCTTTCATAGTTTTGCAAATGTCCACCAGGGTCTCTGAAGCAAATTCAGCTACTCTATTGTTAAGAACTACTGAAAATCATGGAAAGGTCCTCCAAGCCACATTAGGGTACTTAAAGAGTAAAAGTGTGGTTTTGTTTGGTTTCTAGAACGTCATAAGCATTCTGGAAGATTGTGGGAAGGCAGATGGCTGTTGCAACAGCACCTGGCAAACCACGGCACAGGCCAAAGGATACATTGGTTGGGAAATTTCAGATAAGCTTAAGAAAATGACAAGCAACAGTAGGGATACATGAGAGTATTGACTAAATTGATCTTGCATATGATTCTAATGAGTAAAGTGGGGAACTGTTTGTAGTAGGTGAATGGCATTTTAGAGACATTGAAAGAAGACTAATGGCTGGGTTAGAGTTAACAAGAGAAATGGCCTGAGGTGAGAAGGCCTAATACCAAATCCCAGAGTCTGGTCCATACAGACTCTCTGGCATACTGAGCTACTTAGCGCAGCACCGAACAGAGTTCACTTGACAAATGAGTGACAAGTGAGGACAGGCTTCCTGACAGGTTGACTGGCTTTGACTCTGTCTTCTTGTAAAGTCTCTCGGGTCAGAAGTAGCCTTGTTTACTAAAAGTTACATTTGATAAACCATCCATGCTTATTATACTCATTTTCCCATTATTTCTTCATTCAATATGTCATTATTGCTAGGTGTTGTCATACAACACTCAATAAGACAAATGTAGTCCCTGCCCTCATGGAACTTACTTCTAATGTGAAAAACAGACAAAAAGTAAGCAAATAAATAAATACAAATCATGAGCAAAGGAAGAAAAAATAGACAGAAGCATTAGGGAGCTGTAAAGGAGACTAGCAGGAAATCTACTTGACTTTGCAAGGTCCTGGAAGAAGTTGCTATTTAATGAGACCTCAAGGATGAGAGCGAGGCAGCCACGTGAAGATGGGAAAGACTCCTGTAAGCAGAGGGTAGCACCTGCCAATGCCATGAAGTGGAAAGAAAGCTTCGAGTGTTCTCTCTAAGAGAACATCAGTGCAGCTGACATGGTGAACAAGGGGGACACTTGCAGGAATAAAGGTGAGAAGTGGACAGTCTTTGATAGAAAGCTGAATTATGCTCATGGAAAAATTTATAGTTGATTCAGTCTATTTGTCCATCATCAGGTAAACAAGTAAAACATTCTCTAGGAGTGGAAGTCAACATTTAACCAGGAAAACTAGATCTTTCAGGTTAGATGTTTAATAAAATATTATGTGGAGCCCTCATTCTGTGACTATAATCTGCCAAAGCTATCCTAAGTATAAGTGGCAGCATGATAAAGGGGGGAAAGTTGAATCTAGAATCAACTAAACAAATATTAACCAATGGGAAGACATAGGGGTCAGAGTTAAGTAAAACAAAATTCCTGACATTAAGGAGTACACGGTGTGTTTTTTTTTTTGTTGTTGTTTGTTTGTTCTTCTTCTTGTTTTTTTTTTTTTTTTTAAGTATGTTTTTATTGATTTTTAGAGAGAGGAAAGAAGAGGGAGAGAGAGAGATAGAAACATTGATGAGAGAGAAACATGGATTGGCTGCCTCCTGCAGGCCCCCTGCTGGGAATAGAGCCTGAAACTCGGACATGTGCTCTGGCCGGAAATTAAAATGGTGACCTCTCAGTGCATGGGACGATGCTCAAGCAACTGAGCCACATCTGCTGGGCCATAGTTTTGTGTAGGAAAGAGACAATAGACTGTTTAAAAAAATGAGTTTACAGCCATTAAACAGAGATTTTTAAAAATCTTATAAACATCTTGGCTGGTGTGGCTCAGTGGTTGAGTGTGGATTGATGAACCAGGAGTTCATGCTTAATTCCTGGTCAGGGCACATGCCCAGGTTATGGGCTCGATCCCCAGTGTGGGGCATGCAGGAGGCAGCTTATCAATGATTCTGTCATCATCGATGTTTCTATATCTCTCTCTCCCTCTCCTCTCTGAAATCAATAAAAATATATTTAAAAGAATAAAACAAAAATCTTATAAACAGAGGCAGAAAGTCTTGTTTGTGGGTCCATAAGGCCCACTCATTTACCATCTGAGCTGGGTCCTGAAGGGTGGGTGTCTCTGGACAGAAAGAGAATATGTATGTACTCTCGGACAGCCAGAGAGAGTGTTTGCCAACAGCCTGGGCTGGCTGGAGTGCCAGTGGGTGAGGGGTTGGAGAATAATAGCACTAGCACAATAAATAGGAGGACAACACAAAGGTTTTTATTATATTAAAAATCTTTTTGTTTGGCAACGTGAGCACCAAATCAGAAGTGAGAAGATCCAGACATTGATGCCGACTTCATCAACTAATAACTAAGAGCTTTTCATCAAGCATATAAGTAATATTTGTTATTTTTGAACAGTTAATATATATCGAGGACTCTGCTAAATATTTTTATGCATTTTCTCATTTTATTCCCCAAAAAGCC
The DNA here is from genome assembly GCF_951640355.1 of Cnephaeus nilssonii. NCBI lineage: Eukaryota > Metazoa > Chordata > Mammalia > Chiroptera > Vespertilionidae > Cnephaeus > Cnephaeus nilssonii. Next base: position 17,516,275 of record NC_137089.1, read on the forward strand.
TTATGTGGTGTGGCTAGTACCACAGTAAAGGCACCAAGGCTCAGATAGTTGAAGGAACTTTTCTAAGAACACACAGCCACAGCTCTTCATTCATAAGATGTGCTTTATGAATGTCTGATCAACAATTTTCCCAGCGCAGCTTCAGGGATCAAATAAGACAATGTGATTTTTTCCTTTGTTCTTTAAGTGTCTGGGAGTAACAAATAAGCAATATGCTAAATAAGTTAAGCTAGCAAAGGCACTTTAAGTTTGAAAGAACTCGGTGATGTAAGCAAAGGAAAAGAAGAACGCAGCTTCCATCGGCTGCTGGGACAACTGATAACATGTCTCAAATGTTTTAAAATTGGCAACTGCTGAGATGTACTTTGCCAAGCATTTTTCTTCATAACCTGTAACCTCATGTATATTTTAATAAGAAATCTGAGATGCATGTTTCTAATTCATTTACACTTAACTCATTAAAATTTAGTTTTGTAATAACTACCCTGTGCTTCCTAGGCCTTTAAAAACCATTCAAGTCTTTTATCTTTGAAGCAGAAAATTCGTATTTTATCACCCATAAATGAAAGTTTGCCCAGAAAATAGGAATTTAATTCTAAACTCGGGACTCAGGAAGTTCAAATTTATTTAAAAGTCAGGAAACCTAACTCTCAAATTCTGATCTAAACAAAATGTCTCTCAACACGCTTTCCTAAGGTAAACAAGTATAGCAAGATAAAAAAAAAATATCTGTTTTTATAGGTTTCATTCATTCATTTTCAAATGCATGCATTCTAGTCATCAGTATGCAAAAGAACCTGCACAGAAAATAAGATTTTCCTCTTTTATCACCGAGGACAAAGCTGAACTAAACTGATTGGTGCAACTGTTATCAGTGGGATCATCACAAAATACCTTGTGCTGAGTCATGTGCACAATGTTGGCTTTAGGCCAAGGATGTGGCTCCCCCCCTCCCCCCCCTCCCCCGTTTCTCTTCTTTTTGTTTGAAAGATGAAAAGTTATTTATCCTGGCGAGTAATCTTGAATTCATTTAAAACCTCTAGGTATTCTCTTACTGTCTCTTCCCTCCCTTGGACTTCATTTCATGTCAAGTCCTCATTAAAACATGCTGCAAAGTAGGGTTGAATTCTTGTGTTTGCACGCCATTCCTTTAACAGAGGCAGTGGGAGGAGTGGGCAAGGTGATGGCTTATATGAAGGTTGCGTTCAAGTCCTATGCCTGACACTAATTCTGTGACTTTTGGATAATTATCTAACTTTTCTGTATCTTAGCTCTTGCCTAATTCAAAGGGCTTTTAGAAGCATCATGTAAGTTATTAAATACAAATTACTTAGGATAATGCAAAAATGCCTGTTGGATAGCAAGACGGCAATAAATATTCACTATATCATTGTCAGAGTAAAATGCAAACAAAATTAAGTGATTATTTCTCATCGATTGTCAGTTATTAATCATTGGTAACAGCTTTGTGCTATAGAGCTATCAATTCTGGCTCATTATCCAAACTTATCCTTTGAAAGACATTTTCTGATTTTTTATTTATTTTTTGCTCTTTTCCAAGAAGCAAAAAAATTTCCTCCAGAAAACAGGAATATAGTCCTAAACTTTGTACTTAGGATGTTAAAATTTATTTGAAAGTCAGGAACCTAATAGTCAATATTTTTCCAATTCAGAAAGTTAGTCTTCTGGGGTTTAATTATTCTTAATATTTAGTCCCAATTTTCTATATTCATCACTTTGTTCCATGTGTACATGCAAATATTGCACATATACATACTTATGTATCTTTAAGTTCACGCAAAGTCACATTCATACCCATGTTGATTTATTTTTGTCACCTCATCAGGATTACTTATAATTTTGTTATGTCCTTTCAGATTCAGGGAAAACATATTCATTCATTTAACCAACATTTATTGAGTACTATGTGCCCAGCACTATGCTAGACACGGAAGATACAGTGGCAGATAGCATGAAGTCCCTGCCTTGAAGACATGTAAATTTTTGTGGAATAGGTTTACAGATTATGTAACAAATAAGAAATTGCTTTGACATAAATAGTACAATATAGATTTCTGTGGTCAACCTTAAATTATCAACATGGATCTTTTCTTTCAACATTTTTGTCTTAAAATCTAGGGAATACCAGTTATCTGACAATGCTTAGCACATCCTTCTTGGGTTATTAAAAACTCTAAGATGATCCTATTTTCCCCCAAATCTTGTCACTTCAACCAGTTAGAGAAGCTACTAATTTCTTGCATTTTCTTTGTCTTCTTCAAGATTAAATAGAAGACAAGACAAGCATTTATCAACTCTAAGCTGTTAGCATCCGATAAGTTCTAGGGTGTATAAAGAAATTTATGTGTATGGCTTTATCCCCTTTTAGGACTGAACTGAGAGATATCCTTTGTTAGCTTTTGCAAGTCTTGTCTGTCGGCTGACATAGTTTATGCGTGGGAAAAGACACTGAAGTTTCCCGCACAACAGATTTCTCTCTGCAGAAGGTTAGGCCACATTTTTACATAGCTTTTATATTATACTCTAAATATGGAAATTGTGTTGAAAGAAAAGTAAGGTAAGAAAAAGAATTTAAAACAATACCATGTTTTGTTTTTGTTGGCAACCTTTAGTAACTGTAGTTTCTAACAGACTTTTAGAATAACTTAATTTGAAGAATGCTAATTTAGTACCAAAGACCACATTTTCTTTGAATGTAAGTTTGCTTTGAATATGACAATCTAGTGATAAAAATTTTTCATTTTCATAATTTGGAAGTCAGATGTTCTGTGCATATTTATTTTTATGTACAATAACTCCATATAAAAAAGCATGCATTGAATGAGATTACATTTTCATTTTCTTAATGTTAAATAGTGGATAAAACGTTACATTTATAAGAAACTGATTCCTTTCTTTGGGCTCAGGAGAGCAAAGTAGGAGCTTTCCTGTGGGACTAAAAAATTATTTCCTACAGTCATCTTAAATGTATCCCTCCTACTACTTAAATATGCAGATTTGTCACAATATGCTATATCAAGGGAGAGAACTACAAATTTTCCTAATGTCGATGGAATCACTGAGAACAGATTATTCCTGGCTTATAAATCTATGTTGACAAATCATCTCTATTTAATGATTAATAGAGGGGTCACATCCATAGAATATGTGTGTGGTAATTTTGAACTCAAAAATATAGAGTTTGATTTCGTAAGAAAAGTGCAATGAAACATGAAATGATTCAAAATTTAAATTGGATGGAAGAATTGCTGGCTTTTGGATAAGGCAGGAATAGGTACATATGCTTCTGTGAAAGGAGCAAGTAAAACACGGTGGTACCTATTTCTATTGATGGAAATGTGCTTTCTCAGCCGACCACACCTCCTTTCCACCCAGCCAAGCACTATGAATTACAACCCATGCACTGAAATTACTATTACCGCAGCCACAGTGAGGACATGGATAAGGGAATCACAGAACCAGAAGAACATGGAAGGGACAATCTTTTCTGGATCCACAATTACAGGGACATGCACAAGAAAGCTCTTCCATACAAATAGCTCTAAGCTCTCTTGGTGAAGGTGTCCATGACTAGAAATGTACAATCTTCCCTAGCAACTCCTTCTGACCTTTGATCGTGGACACTCCACCTACGTTACTTCTCCATTCCTGCCACAGCTCTATCACATGTTATATTGTGTCCCTAGCACTTGCAGAGTTTTTTTTTTTTAAGTGTTATTTCTTATTTACTTTTTCTGTGGATGGTCTCCCTCAAGAGAGGAGGGTTTTAGTTTAACTTGCTCAAATCTCTATAGTAGTTGTCCTTTCATGCTCATTAAACTGTTAAATTGTTGGAAGAAAGTTAGGGAGTTAGAATGTTAGAAGAAAGATCAAAATGTTCTACCAAATGTCTAGCTGAAACACCTTCTGCTTTCAATTAAGCCCACCTCCTGTTGTTCAGTGTTGGACAGATAAGGGTAAACAACGATACCACATTCTCCAACTATAATCCCTCCATGTACTTGAAGAAAACTATTGAGGACAGTTAGTGGGCAATAAATCTTACTTTACCCTTAATTCCTTTTAGAAGAAACAAAGCAAAAACATAAACAAGATAAAAAAGCTTTAATTGATGATGACAGAGAACTATAAATTATTAGTTTCAAAGAGTATAGAATCTCACTGCTTAAAAGAGACTATTTTAAATAGGCAACAAGTTCAAATTCAATTTTTTTTAAAAAAGGAAATCATTAGATGAGAAAGTGGTTCTGAGAAAAAATATGACAGAGAAAATATAGAGGTGATGGGGAGGAGCTAAGGAGACGTAAGTTCCAGGCAGTACTCACATTACCTGGACTGTCACATGCATCCTTACGCTCTCCAGCTCTTAACTATCTAAATTCCACACAAGAGCTTTGTAGACTGAAGAGCTTTGCAAGACCTGGATTCTTTCAAAAGGATATTTGATAGGGTAATGGCGTTTGTTACAAAGACACATTTACTTAGACTATCCCAGCCCAAGCAACGGAAATTTTCTCTCCCCAACATGTGTGTTTATTGGTGAGTAAGAAGCGGGTCCAAGAATGATTATGGATGAAAGAACATGACAAAGTACACTCATTTGAAGCAGAAAGAAAACCATAAATCTGAGCAATGAAGTTTTCACATCAACAACCAAGAGGTGCATTATTCTCTTTACTTTGCTCTACGTTTTCATTACTATGACAGAACTATGCACATATTGGATGCTCTTCTAAGGAAACATTCGAAAGATTTTACTGTTGGTCTCTCATGTGTTGTATTTATTTGGTAAGAAAAATTATCTGTAAAAATAGACATGAAGAAAATGAGTGTGTTTCGGTATTAGAATGGGCAGGGAAGTGGACAATCAAAGTCTTTCTGTCTTTGTATCAAGTTTCTGATAATTCCCTTCATGGGATCAGGAAGGTAATAAAAAGAAAAACATTCTCTCTGGAAAAAAGTTTAAAACCCAATCTGCCTGTGCTCGCTTTGGCAGCCCATATACTAAAATCTGCCATTAAAAAGTATTCTAAATTTCTAACAACTGCTTTGGGGAGGGGCTCATAAGATTACATAGAGAGGACTTTTAACTGTTTGATGAGGTTAAATGTGATGCCAAATGGCATGTGTCAAGCTTAAGAAGAAGGTTATGATAGAGGCAGAGTCATACTGGGCTGGCATTGATAATACTAGAGCTGGTCTCATGCCGAAAAGATGTTAATATAAATGGAGTGGCTGGGGTCAATGGAATGTCATTTGGCTGTAGTATTAATGGAGATTTGGGTGGGGGGGAAGGAGGGGTGAAGGTAAAAAGACTTCTCCAAAACCTACTCTCCATACTCTTCTGTGCTCTGTTAATTGATGAGAAAAATGTCAACCTAATGATTCATTTCATTGGCTTCAAAATTTGAAAGCGATTTAAGGGTTACAAGATGATCATTCATTCATGCACCATATTTTTTATTGAGTTCCCATGTGAAACAATCTACTGCACTAGATGTTAAGGATGAAATGATGAGCATTAATTTACTTTTGTTTTCCTTATGTACAAAGTGGAGATTAGAGTTCCTTTCCCTACTTATGTCACTGAGTTTGGAGTTCAAGTAAGACAGTACAACAAATAAAATAGCATGTAATAATAATACTAATAGTATCACAGTTTGGGAAGAAAAATGTTAGATTTAAACACTTTTTTCCTTACTGGAATGAAAAGGTGTTTTGTTGTAGAATAAGAAAGAGAGAGAATCAGGACAGTTGAAGGTGGGAGTTGTAGCTATTCCATTAAGAGAAGGGAATAACACTAAAACTGTGAGGAGAAACACTGGGCAAAAAGCTTCTTTTACAATTTTGTTTGGTGTCAACTCCTTCTCTGCCAGAGCCTATAACATTCTCAAGCCTCATCATTTGCCAGTGGGGGTTAGTGTAGCGCTTCTCAGACTTCAGTCAGTCATCTATCAACTTTGCAGTTTTTGCCTTATCTGCTTAGAACTTTTATTAAAACTTAATAGAAATAGTTTTCTTTAAATCAATGATTTGTTAAATATCAAATATTGTGAATACATGTTAACATGCAAAGTTTATATCATTCCTTTAACTAGAAAATCAGTACCACTTGCTATAATAAAAGGTAGATATGAAGCTCAATATAACTGAAACAGAATCACTTTATTTAATTCTAGGTAGGTGCCATTGCCTGGTCAAGGCCTGGAGCCTGCGAAGAAAGTTTTGTTTTTTCCTTGCTAAGAAGGGTAATTATTACGAAAGTACAGAGGAATCATTACAGACACACTAGCATCAAATTGAGAATTTTCCTTTTACAAAATCAGAGCTGGAAAAATACTAGAAAAGTGAAAAACGGATTAACTTTATTACCCAGAGATACAATCTTATTTAATGGTATCTCTTACACCAGCTCCAATGTCTTGCAGAGGTCAATAGGATATAATGCAAATTCCTGTATAGCTGTTCTTAATTGTATGACTTTAGATTTAACTATACCTCTTTATTCTTCTTATTCTATTTCAACAGAATTGTCAATGAACTCTCCTATGCAGTTGCAAAACATTTGGTAAGATTCCCCCCTCCCCTCACCCTTCTCCCCCCAGTATGCTGCATTATCAAATTGTTGTTTATTCCACTATGGGTATCATTACGATTATTGGGTAGGTAGAGTAACTGGGACTTTAAGAGGCTAAAGAATGTATTCAGGATGAAGCTTAGCATGCCCCCTCTTAGGTACGGGGGTGGCGGGGCGGGAGAGAGGAGGCAAATGCCTAAATGTGCTGGCAATATCTTGCAGAAGGACACATGGGAAATTAGTGGGCAGAACAAAAGATCTCTGGGGACTTACTCTTAAGTTTCCTGACCAGAAGATCATAGTCCTTTCTCATAGATAAGAAACCTCAAGCCGCAAACCACTAAAACATAACGCAGAGAACAGCCCCATAGGACTTACCTCCTGTGAGCATGAGGGCGCATTTGCATAGACAGTTGTCATTATCGGCATCTTTAGTGCTGAAGTCAGCGCCGTGTATGACCAGGCTGCTCTGCTGTCCTGCTGTCCCACTGTGGCCCTTTAAATACAACCTGAAGTTAAAAGAAAAAAAAAAGTAAGAAAGAAAGATAAGCCGTTTAACAGAATAAGAAAACCCAGAGGACCGGTTTGTTGAATGTATGCCTTTTTCATTATTTTTCCCCTTCTTTTCTTTTAGGGAACAAAATTTTTTTTCCTCCAGAAAACATTAGGAACCATAAAAACCAAGCTCAATATTTGGCAGTACCAAAAGCAAAATACAACTAAAAATAACATTTAGACATCATGGTTAACCTTAGAGAAACATGTTTTAAAACACCAGGTTTAACACTCTCCTGCACAGAGTAAAACAAGTTTACTCCACCATGCTGAGATGGACTTTGCAAAACTGACATAACTTTTTAAAATTAAAATTAAAAGAAAAAAAAAAAGCACCCAGTTCTAACCCTGGAATCATCATTTATAAAATAACATGTTCAAATGTCCCTGAAAATAAACAGCTGGTAAACCTGAAAACAAATCTTTCACTGAGTGAATTCAGATTCCACAGGATCTAGTGCATGAGAGCTGGGGAGGGACGGTTCTGGTCCCACTCAGCTCTTACCAGATACAAACAAATACAAAAGGGGTTCAAAATAAACTACTCCACCAAAACTCTGTAGAGGAGCAGCTTTCTTTCACAAAGTAAAAGGAATCCATTTCCACAGAGTTGTGTGTTTTGGAAGGATAGGCCAATTTTATTCCCAGAATCATAAAGTCTTGCACTATTGAAATAAAAGTAATTTTTGTCTTGGAGCAAGTCTAATGAAGGCACCAAAATTCTACCCTCCGTGTTTCCCCAAATGATACTTACAATGCTCTTATCATCCTTTCAATATGACTTCAACCTATTAAGAAGTAACGTTCTAAATATGTAAAGGTGTATGAGGAAGTTCCCGCTCATCTGCATTAGCGCAGCCCTGCCCTGGCTATTCTCTTTGTCCCTCCTAAACCCCTCCAGTCAGGTTTGCCAAGCAGGATCCCTCTCAGAAGATTAAAAAATAGATTCCCATGCTCACTAGTCATTAAGCAAACATAGCCTTTGGTGCAGGAAGACTTAATATTTACAATACTTCCAAACTTTTTATAATTTAAGAATAAACACATTGCCTAAAGCTAATTTCACAGCCCCTTAATATTATAATCTGGACATTTTATTTTGTAACTCTTTGGTGTCTGTCTCTTCTGTTTTTTTGCAGTAATTTTGCCCTGGAGAAACCCTTGAGAAAACTTTCAAATCAAGGGACCCCTCCTGGTATGTGAGCTGTGAGCACTCAGTTGAAGGATTCATTTTTTCCCGGAAAGCCAGACCTGTCAGACTGGGACTCCCAGGGTTCTGTCTCTTCTCTCAGACAAAACCTCAGGCTGAAGATTTAGAGAAGGCGTTTCTCTCCCAGCCATACACACGGAGGGAAATGCTGTTTAATTTGGTTTTGCACTTCTTCAAGAAGAGTTTTAGTTAAGGCTTGAGAGTTGTTACTGTCTCTCTTAATTCTCAAGCCCCATTGGCTGTAGAAACATTGCAAGAGTTCCTTTGGCAACATGATTGTTAGACTCCATTCTTTTTATTTTTATTTTTTCACTTTATTGTTGACACTATCACAGATATACCCCTTCCCCCTCCCTCACCTTTTCCCACCTCCACCCATCCCCTTTCCCTCCCCTCTGGCCATCACCACAAAGTAGTCTCTGTCCATGGGTTATGCATATATGTTCTTTGGCTACTCCCTTCAGAGTCCATTTAAAAAAAAAACTAAGAATCTTGTCACTTACAAGGAAAAAAATTAACACGTTCTCCAGGACCTTGCAGAAACTCATTCCTTTGTTCACACAATAAAAAAATGCTAAGTAGACTTGTTTCTGTAGCCATTCTTCATCTTCATAGCATTTGGCAAAATCTGCCCAGTATTTTCTTGTACTCACTTCCAGCACAAATGATTTTTCCCCCCTATGAAAGGTCCTTTACATTTGACTCAGATCCTTTGTGACATGACTGGCAAGTTCAGATTTAGCTCCTCTCTCACCACCTACCTGGTGTCTCAGATACTGGTTTGTCTACCCCAGCTCCCTCACTACTCTCTGGTACCACCTGCTGGTCACTTTTTTCCTTCTACTGGGTCATTTTGATTTGATCTGTCACTGGATTCCAATTTAGCACCTTTCCTATTTCCTGCTTGCGCTGCCCACTTTGGGGTAAGCTGTGCCAGGTCCTTAGTGCTCTCACCATGCTGTGAAGATTATATTTTCTGAACAACGTGTAATCTTTCACAACACGCAGGCAACAGGCAACTTTAACGATTTCTACTACCACGGTGTACTGTGGATTGGTAAAATCCACTTTGTTTTCTGAATTGAGGTTTCCTAGGATTCCTGCCAATTTTTTGATAACTCTTTCTCTATTCATGTGACTGTTATTTCAAGATTTATATACAATGTGAAATGTACCTTGATTTGGAGCTTTACACCAGAGTTCCTAAAAAGATACTTTTCACCCAGCTGGTATAGTTCAGTGGTTGAGCATCAGCCTATAAGGCAGGACAGTGGTCGGCAAACTCATTAGTCAACAGAGCCAAATATCAACAGTACAACAATTGAAATTTCTTTTGAGAGCCGAAAACCAACTTCTGCGCATGGGCCACGAAGTTTCAATCAAACTGTACGTGCACGCCTGCACGTGGTATTTTGTGGAAGAGCCACACTCAAGGGGCCAAAGAGCCGCATGTGGCTCATGAGCCGCGGTTTGCCGACCACTGAGCCAGGAGGTCATGGTTTCATTCCTGGTCAGGGCACATGCCCGGGTTGTGGGCTTGATCTCCAGTTGGGTCATGCAGGAGACAGCTGATCAATGATTCTTTCTCATCACTGATGTTTCTCTCCCTCTCCCTTCCTCTCTGAAATCAATTAAAATATATATATATATATATTTTTTTTTTTTTTAAAGATGTTTGTCATATCTTCTAAGAAACCTTGCATGTGCCTGAGATGGGTAACACTGGAAGAATAACCTGGCTCTCTTTCCTCTTGGTTTTGCACACATCCTGGAGAATATGATGCACCAATTTCCTAGATTCTATCCCAAGGGTCCTGATGAAGACTACACTATTCACTCCACTCCCCACTGACTGCAGTCTTCTTAGCTTCATCTCCGTAGATGCCTTCATGTAACAACTTCTTTCTTCAGGGCGGCCACCACGTCACCATCTTCTCCTCACTCCAGAGGGCTGCTGATCTCTGTCTGTAAACTTCTCAGGCACATACAAGTCGTTGCCATATTCATTGAGCAGGATGTATGCTTCCTCCCTGCACTTGCCCCTCATTGGCATTGCAGATGATGAGAATGCCCTGCAGCCTGGGTCCCAGATGCCGGGGTCACTGCCATTGCAGCAGAGACACTGCTCTCAGAGTCCCCACTCCTGCTGGCGAGGGCTGGTTACCTTTTTCTCCCTTCTTTGAACTCAGCCCTTCCAACAAGCTGCTATAAGACCCAAGCTCTCTGAAACCTAAACAAAGCGGGGAGAGAGATGGAGGGAAGGAGGAGGGAAGAAAGGAGGACTCCAAAATTACACCAAGACGCTATGGCTTGTGTGCTTGCTGTTTATTTTACTATGCATTTTCAAACTTCATATGGTTCTCTAATAATGCAGGATTGACAGCAGAAAATGAGTTTATTTAATTATTGTGAGTATTAATCTCTAAACAAAAATGCCTTTAGGGTACCACTATAGCATATCACTTACTGTATTAATTTAAAATACTGGTGATGTGCTAAACATGATTATTAATAGCAACAGGAATAACAATTCTCATCGACTAAGGACTTGCTCTGTGCCAAAGCCTGTGTTAAATGCTTTGCAGCTGTTATTAAATTTAATTGTGACATTGAATTTGTGTTATAGGCATCAATATTTCCATTTTTCATAGCAAGGCTTAGAAATGCTAAGTAAGCTGGAATTTAGCCATAGTTTTCAAATCCAAACTCTTATTCATTATGCATTCCCTGGATAAATGTTTGTTGAGCACTATATACTATATTCTAGAAATTGTTCTAAGCACTTCAGATATAGTAGCAAACAAAAAGACAAAATAATCATGTCCTGAGGGGCTTGCATTCCAGTGGTTTCCCTAAAATTAAGTTCAAAATCCCAATTGTTTAACCTCAAACACAGCATTCTTCAACAGCCTTACCTTACTCTCTATTTCTTACATCTGTAATACTGTCAACAATAAAAAAAAAAAATATTGTGGCACCGGGGTTGAAAATCACTGGGGTAAAGAATAGAGATGGAAAAGGTGTATTTTGTATATGGCAGTTGTTAACAATAATGAAGAAACGAGGATAATCAAAATCCTACAATAGAGAGGTAGCTAAATAGGTTACTGATCACCCTTATCCTATCTAATAAAAGATTAATATGCAAATTAACCATCACTCTGCTACACCCACAAGCCATGCCCACAGGCCACGCCCATAAGCCAATCAAGAGTGATATGCAAATTAACCCAACCAAGATGGCAGTTAACTTGCATATCCAGGCGCAGAGCGAAGACTGAAGACAGTGGAGAAGAAAGCCAAGCACTGCAGAAGGGAGCAAAGCTGTAGAGAAGTAAGCAAGCAGGGCAGTGGAAAAAAGAGGGAAGCAGGCGGGGCGGGGGAGAAGGGAGGGAGCGAGGCAGAGGAGACAGGAGGGAGGGAGCGAGGCAGCGGAGATGAGAGGGAGGGAGGCAGTGGAGATGGGTGGGAGGGAGGCAGTGGAGACGGGTGGGAGCTTCGCTCAGGCTGCAGGAAGCCCTATTCTTGCAGGAATATTCCTGCAATGGGCCGCTAGTCTTATATAATAAAAGCCTTATATGCAAATAGACCGAACCGCAGAATGACCGGTTGCTATGACGCGCATTGACCACCAGGAGCAGACGCTCAATGCAGGAGCTGCCCCCTGGTGGTCAGTGCGCTCCCACAGCGGGAGCACCACTCAGCCAGAAGCCGGGCTCACTGCTGGTGAGCACAGCGGCTGTGGTGGGAGCATCTCCCACCTCCACGGCAGCGCTAAGGAGCAGCAAACAATAAGGAGTGAGGGGTTCCGGACTGCCAAGAGGGTGCAGGCCGGACTAAGGAACCTCCCCCCACCCCCAGTGCATGAATCTCATGCACCAGGCCTCTAGTAATATAATATAGGTCACCTAAATAAAAGATATGCACTGGAAGGCATGGAACCTAGTCAAGATATAATAAGTGGAAAGACAGGCTACAAAGCAGTATGTTCCATTTATGTAAAAGAGGGAGAGAAAGAGAGAGAGAGAGAGAGAGAGAGAGAGAGAGAGAGAGAGAGGTAGGGAATGAGACAGAGAGAGAGAGAGCAAGTCTGGAAGGATATACAGAAAATGTTTAGAGAAGTTTGATTGTCTGATTCAGGTAACTTTTCATTTTCTTCATTAACCTTCTGTAATATCTGTATCTTTAAAACTAGTGTATTAATTTTGTGACTTAAATAATAAAACTACTCCCATTTTAAAACCAAAAAAAATCGACATGAACCCAGACCAGGAGCTCTCCGGCAGCTGTACCTGGAACAAGGGATTTGTGAAAAATGCCTTTCTACTCTAGCTAGAAACTTCTTCAACCAGCATCTCAGGTTACTCTTCGCAAACTGAAGGATAGCCTTTTGAAGCATACTGGTCTAGAATTAAAAAGCTAGTGTACAAATCACACTAGTTGTCTAATGTAGTTGATGTCTGCTCATTTCCTATAGATACTACACATTCTTTCGTATCCAGCTGGGCACTCAAAACAAACGCAGACTTCAGTGGCTCCTCAGGACTCAGAATCTCTAAGCGAGGGTTGACATTAACTTCAGTTTGATACCTAAGGTCTTCTCTGGTTGAGACTTTACCCCTCTACCTAACTCTACCTAACGCTCTGCTCCTCTGACCTTATCAAAGTCATCCAGCAATAGTCTCTACAAACCTCTGCATGTGACCACCTCTGTGCCAGAGTCATATTTATGAATCCTATCCACCCACAGTACAGCTAGTGAGTGAACAATACCTCTATTTGAGTGAGACACTACCTGGACCCATGCCAGTTCTGGACAAAATTTTACATCATTATTGAACAGAAATAATGAGGATCAATTACTCTTTGGAGCTATATGTATATATGTTTTAACTTGTAGTTGCACCTAAGTATTATATGTATATATCCCATCATTATTTTTTGAGATTTGATATTATTTTTAGCAAACAACAATACTATTGTATGTTTGTGCCAAAGGATTTTACAAATGTTCTACAGAGATGTTTTTTTGAGCCAGAGCAAAATATACAATAATTAAGCCCTAGTCAAGTTTTCTTGGTTTCGATGATTACTAGAACTTGTAGTTAACAGTAGGCTGAAGGGAGCGCTTCTAAGGCTGAATTATCACATGCAAACTTGCATTTTAAAATTCTGAGAGGCAGACTAAAACTTGCTGGTGATATAAAACTGTAGAAGGTTTTAAGGGCAGACTCACACTTTAGGTTTTGGGCAACCTATGTGGAGTGGGTTCACCAAAGAAAGGTAAGGTGTCAAGCAATGGGAGTCCTAGGGCATGTTACCTGGGTGAATTCACTACCTTCCAGAGCTGATCTGGAGTTTTAATTTGATATCTGATCACTTTCTCAGTCTCTCCAAGACAGACACACACAAAAAACTGTGGGAGACTTTTGTCAGGTCTCCATTTATAGTCAAGATAAGAACACGTGGGGGCCCAGTCTCCTGGTCTCCTTAGAGAGAATTTCACACAGAAAGCCAAATGATAATTAGAAACTTGGTTATACAGTGAACACAGAATCAGAGGAGGGTGAAAATTCCAAAATTAAGTAGCTGTGACTGTTAGCTTGACATCTGCCCCATGGGGACTGGAAGAGTTTATCCCTCGGGTGCTCTTGTAGGAAAAATACCAATTCCAACTCTGATTCTTGGATTCTCTCTGATTTGTCATGACTTCCCTTCTTTCTTTAGGTGAGTCAATACCATTTCCCCTGCAGTAGCTTTAAGCTCACTGTTAGGGACAGACTTTCCAGGACACAATGATATTCTACAGTGTCTTTTGCAGGTAATTCAGCACAAATGTTCAGTTGATATTAACTGAGTGACTGCTATGTGCTGGGTACAGTTTATACTTTTATCCTTTCACATGAGGGTTAATGGCTAAACCTCATAATTTACAATGGTGTATTTTGTTGTTGTTTTTTTGTGTGTGTGTTTTTTTTTCTATCAAGGCAACAGAAATAAATACACAATTACAAATTCAGGACATAGAGAAAAACAAAAATAAGAAAACAAAAATCAACCCAAATCTTCTCTGAATATGACTACTCTTGATATTATGGTTTATATACACTTAGTCTATTCCTTAATAAAATAGAAAATATTGTTTATTTTAAAATATAAATGTAATATCTGAACATATTCTTATAAAATTTCCAACAATATGTGTAAAGTTTTTGACTACAGGCTCATCTCATCTACCTCTTTAGAGGTAATTACTTATGTCAGTTTTGTACCCTTCAAATCAGTTTCTCCTCATGTATAAATACAAATGAAAATGAAAGCAAACTTTATGTTCTTTATAACATGGTTTTCATATATATAATTTCATCAGCATTTTCCCATGCCATTATATAGTCTTCTCTAGTATCATTTAGAAGCTATTGCATAATATCATCAATTGTTATAAGCTTAAGGGTGTCTTTATGTATCTCTAAATGAGTATGCAAGTATACATGTTAGGATTAGAATAAGGTCTACAATGTTTTTTCCTGACCTTCACCTCTATGGACCTCATCAACGATCTGTGTTAGGGTCTGTGAATAAAAAAATACATTTTTCCAGATCCATTTAATCAAGATTTGAAGGTCAGGCTTCTAGTCCTGGCAGCTCTTCTCTGTATTATTGCAGAAGTCTTACAACTTGTCTCAAAGCCTTTTGTCTTGATCCTTCCCCTGATCTCTAAACTGCATGGTCCATGTGGCTCATTCAAAAACATGCATTTCTCCACACCTCCACTCTGGTTAAAATTCCTCAGTGTTCTCCCAACACATGAAGGATAAAGTTCAAACCAAATTTATTGTGGTTTATAAGGATTTTGAAGGTCTATCTCTCCTCTACCTTCTCCATGTACTCTCACCCTCCTCACACAGCTCCCATGATTTATTTTTTTCTGCACATGGACATCATGCTTCAAACTTACCAATTGCCTGTTTCCTCAAGGCAACACACTCTCTTATTTCTCTGTACAATACATGCGCTGCCCCCTCTTCTAGGAACACCCATTTCAGCTCTGAATAGCTGCTGAAATCCTATTCATCCATTAAGGTTTCAAGTATAACCTCAAAGAACACCAGACAGATAACTTTATGATAACACATATTGTGCATACACTTGTGGTTTTACTTGTCTTCTCCCACAATAAGCTATGAACTCTTGTAGGCATAAACTGTGTCTTATTCATCTTAGAATCAGTAGAATCTAGAACTGTAGCTAATACAGAACAGGAGCTCAATGTTCACAGTTTGACTGGTGTGCTAAGTAAGTAATTTTCAGTAGGCTGAATATAGCAAGTAAAAGCCAACTCAAGTATCAATAACCCAAATACTGAAAATATAGCTGACCCATGTTTTCAGAAGGATAGCTTTTACATCTCATTTAGCTAAGTAGTTAAGATCCCACTTCCTTGCTATCCTACTCAAATAATTAACACACACACACACACACACACACACACACACTTCTATATCCTTCTTAATCTTTCCAGTTCTTTTTTTTTGTTCTCATTATCTTAGAGACTCCCAAATATGAACACATGTTCAATATATTACATTGATAGAATAAAATAAGAAAAGCGTTCTCATTCCTATTAGTTTTCTCTTTTATTTGTATTGTGTGCAAAGCCAACTGATATCAGAGAACAAATTAAAAATAAAAACATAGTTATGATAAATCTTTCAAATAAAATTATGTGGAGGAAAAAAGCCTAATAAGGTGTAGAAATATTTCCTTAAGGTCCTCCCCAGATTAGGAATCTTTAAAACAAGAAGCAGAGAAGAGTCCTAAGATAGTACAATGTAAACACTGGTTTATGTTTTGGTCGCTCTGATTTAAAAATAGAAGAGACCAATATTTTGAAGACTGAGTAGAACTTGTAATCTATATATAACAGTGTTCATCCTCCCGATGTCTACATCCTCAGCATGTCCCAGAGGAGCTGCTTATGCTCCTCTAAGGAGCAAGCCCCCTCTAAACAGTTATTCTCTTACACTGGGAAGTAGAGATGGAATATCATAAAAATAGTTTTTCTTGACATTATTTTAATAAGTTTTCAAATGAGGACAACTATGCTTCCGTGGAATCCCACAAGAATTCTGGGAGCAGCTATGCAGTCGAGGATAGGTCCTCTGCACATTTAGGGGGCTCATGCTTCCGGAGCAGTTATTTAGCTAGCATGGATTAGCAATTATTGACCCAAAGCCAACAACTATATCAGGTTATTTGATACAGGCAAACTAAGGGCCAGCTTTCCAGTAATGCCAAGTATTTTTAATTAGATAAGAAACATTTAAATTGAGGCTAGAACAGAATATTTAGGTGGTTCTTTTTAATAGTGGTTCTGGCTCATTTCTAAAGTCCTTATGTATACTTAATTAGCCATAGCTTTCTCTATTTTGCTAATAATTGTTCCAAATGAACCTTCGCTTTACAAAAGAAAAGTCAATATATAGAAAAGCCAAAGTTAGCTTTGCATCTGACTTTAGTGAAAGGGAATTTGAAGTGTGAGTCATTACAAAGAATATTTCCTCCAAAATAACACCATGGGAATCCTGGACATTTATTTTTTGCCTTTAGCCAGGGTAGACATGGCGCCCGTGAAGGATGATATGATAGGACATAAAAAACAAATGTGATTCCAGAATAAAGTATTTGACTTAGGGACAGAAGTATGGAAGATGCCAGAAAACAAAAACAAAGTAACAACTATAACAACAAAACTCCAAAGAGTATGATTAGATGTAACCAAAAAGGCAGCCACAAAGTAAAATCATGGTTTATCCTTTTAAACCCATTTTTTCCTAATTAAGGAAAAAAATTATGAGTAACATTTGATCAAGAACAGTAAAAAATTATTACCCCACCAACGATGCCCAAGGCTTCATTTTATCCACATTCCCATGTTCACTGCAGCACTATTTAAAAGTCAATATATGGAAACAACCTAAGTATCCACCAAATGAATAAACAGATAAAGAAGATGTGGTACAAATATACAATTAAATATTATTCAGCCCTAAAAAAGAATGGAATCTTGCCATTTGCAACAATATGGGGATGAGCCTTGAAGGTATTATGCTAGTGAAATAAGTCAGGAAAATACAAATATTCTATGATCTTTCTTATATGTGGACTCTTAAAATGAAATAACACAAAATCAAGTTCATAGATACAGAGAACAGATTGGTGGTTGCTAGAGGTGGAAGGGGGTGAGAGAAATGGGTGAAAGGGGTCAAAAGATTATAAAAATAAAAATTAAAATGTAATTTCAATAAGTAAAAAGATTAAATAATATTTCTTAGTAAATGTAGGAGAATAGTGAGTTCTCTTATGGAAGAATAGACTTTAAACTACACCATATAAGTAATTCTATAGTCCTAAAACTTTCTTTTCTTTAAAATAGGCAGCCCAATCCCCTGCATCCAGATTCTCACTAATTTTGTCTGCTTAAGAGACCGCCATACTTCTCACATTTTTATTTCTTCGCTGTATTCAGGGGTGGGGGGTGGGGCAAGAGTCCCTTTCATTATCTAAGACAGTGGGAGTTGTATGTATGACAAATTGAAGTTTGGCCTCAGCTCTTTTAAACAGTAGACAGACTCTCAGATATGTGAACTTTAAGGTCTTACATACTGACAAGCTGCGCAGATTTTATTTTGGCTCTGAGCTCTCTCCCTGCCACCATATGGAACTCGTTTGTCTTTCTAACAATCACTTGAAGAAAATGCAAAATGACCCCCCTGGTTCTCTTTCAGAGCCTGGTGGTAATGACTCAATCTGAGGGAGTTTCCCAAGACTGCTGTCTTTTGGTTGCTGCTCCAGGGCAGTCTCTGCTTTACCTACCCACCCCTGCCCTGCACTGCCCTACTGAAAAAGCTGGGCACAATTAGCAATGATGGTTGTTACAGTATGTCTTTCTGAACTAATTTAAATGATATAGGTGGCATCTTTTGGTAAAAATAAAGATAATACTTCTCTTGCCCATCTATTTTTAGAGAAATATTAGCATTTGTTTGGCATTATGAAGACGTTGTTGGGTGGTATACAAATAATTAGTAGTGTAGGAAAAAAGGTATGTATTCATATCTTAGCTATCTCTGTGAACTACATATACTATATACATAACAGGCATTCAACAAATATTTATTGAGTCAGTTATGAACTAAGAGTTCAAATTGTTTAGAATTTAAGTTTTCTTCATCTCAAGAGATGGTTTATACATAGTAACATTTTAATTCTAATCATGTTGCACATTTCCAGTCCCATGAGCAATTTTTTTTATTTGAAATATTAATGACTTAATGCTCTGCTCAAATCATATTGGGGTACTGCCATAATGAGGATGGAATTCGTTTGTGGCTGCCAACAGACATGTGAGGAAATAGCTCATGGAATAACCCATTAAAGTAAATCCTAGAGAGTTCATATGAGAAATGAGACCATCCAGTTCTACAAAGGGACCTACATCTGTAAACATGTCCATTCTATTGCATTATTCCACCTGGAACCTGGGCATTCATTACCAAATGTTTCAAAAGTTTTATCTTCTTTGTTAGAGGATTTATTGTCCAATGTTGAATCTTAGGACTGTGATCTCTGTTGGAAGAAGCTCTTTTAAGTCTGTGTCATTATGTGCAACACTGTTTTCACATGTTGTAGATATATAGTCTGTTACTCTATAGTCAGTGTACCTATGAAAAAATGAATGAATAAATGCCTATGATAATTAGATGGCAATGATCTATACTCACAGACATAAATCTGTAAGTAGAAAAAAAGTTCAAAAGAAGTTTAAAAAGAGGGTATAAGTAGGAAGATTAAAAGACCAATTAATGCACAATTTGACTAATCAAGAATTGAGGATATGAGATTTATAAAAACTTTAAAAAATAATAAAGATAAGTAGATTTAGGTGGTTGGGTACAAAATAAGAATGAGTGAAGGAAGTAACTGCAAAAAGTCATTACCCCAAATTCTTCCTTGTTTCCTTCCTCTCCCCACTCCCCACTAAACAAACAAACAAACAAACAAACAAACAAATTAAAAAAACTAGCTTCTGAAGAACAAGAATGTGTCTGGAGAGAAACACTAGCCCTGAGGCTAGTGCCTGGGGAGGTAGTATAACAGAACAGAGTTTGGAGCTGAAATTTCTGGGTTTGAAATCTAGCTCTGATCCTTCCTGATCCTCAATTGCCTCATCTGTAAAATGGCTCTAATAAGAATAATGTCTTTCTATCATTATTGGGAAGATTAACTGAGGTAATACATATGAAGTCCTTAAAAAGACTGTCACATGTAAATATTTGATGAATATTAATGAAAACTTAAAGAAACTAGTCCCCTAACCAATAACCATAAAACACACCACATCTTAGTAAACATGAGTTAGATGAATGACAATGTATATTAAACCAGTATCAATATATATGACATTGGTAGACATATGCAAGCATACTGAGAGTGATAAAAATAATGAGAGAGACATAGTTAACTAAGACATGCATGTAGGCAATAAACTGGACAAGTTAAATATGAAAAGGACTGATTTTCTCAAATTCAAAAGGCCCCATTTCCTTTGAAAGTTTTTTGTCTTATGTAAAGCAAGTAAGTGACAAGTACAAAGAACAAGAAACTAAACAACTGCTTTGCTGACTGTCTAGATTAAGGTCTACTTTATTTTGAACCCAAATGCCTGAATATTGATCCTTTAATTCAAATGTTTATTCTTTAGTAAGTTAAAATTCCAATCTTTTGAGAATGCAAGTTTTTCTTGCTATTCAATAGGGTGCATTACTGACTGAATCCATCGTGTGTTTTCCCCCTTTTTTTACTCCTATCTGAAGCCGAGAAAAATCTCTGAGCAGGTTCCCCATGCAGACCTACCTTTATTTATTAAAATCTTTCTTTATCACATTCCATCTTCCTTAATTGGTGTCAGTTGTTCTCAGATGAAACTGGATCATTGGGGAATGACCAGAATTTGGGTATATTAACCTAACCATTATGCTAAGAAGGGGTGCATTATCTTATTTGCTTTTAAGCCTCAGATGCCATGAGTTAGATATGATATTTATCTTTGAACATGTTTGGTGGAAGTTGTGCTAGTGTGAAAAAAAAATGCTGGAGATAGTGAGAGCCATGGAAATCTATGCTGCTATTAAGAAAGATACATTTCCAGAATTACAGAGGGAAAAAATAAATTTCAGAATATCCAGTTTCTTTTTTTCTCTGATTCTATTATTATTATTTTATACATCAGCTTTCATTATACATGCATAAATTCTACACTAATTTTTCATCTATTTAAGTTTTGAAGATCTCTCTTTTGACTTAAAAATATTAATACAATGTAGAACCTTGATAAAAATTAGTTTATCAACCACCCAGTTCTTCTTAAACTCTTGACACTGGAAACAATGACTCCTATTTCAAAACCCCAGTAAAACAAAGTTCTCAGTGTTTCTCAATGACATGAAGATTGCGTATGTTCAAAACTCATGATAAATTCTTCCTCCAAAGAAAATAGAGAACTCGCATACTGTTATCTCTGAGTTTCCATTTGCATAGTGATGAGAGAGTACACTCTATTCCGTAAATTAAAAAATAAACACATAAAAAAACTAACCTATTTTCATGAAATCCATGACAATGAAACCATATTTCCCAAAGTTCAGAAATACAATGCAGTGATTCTCTGTTTTTAGTTCTAAATAAAAGAAAGTTCTTTCAGTATTCCTCTCCTTTTCTAAGAATACAATAAAAAGTTAGTGCCAAAATGAATTGTGTGGCACTAAGACCCCTGTAAAAAATACAAACAGTCCCTTAAATGCATTTCAATTCCCTTGGCGACATGTGTGGCTGACAGTCAGCTCCAAGTGAGCAGCTCACAGACAGGACCCTCCTCTGGTGCCTAAAAGACCAGGCCAATGGCCATCTCAGAGAGTTTATAGGTTTGCTCTTTTACCAAAAATTAAGTCAAGTCCTTGTAAAAGCTGTGATCGAAATTGGTGATTTTTTTTTAAAGTATAAACAAGTTCAAGGGAGGAAGGCTTGTTCTCCTTCTTATTTCTGTTTAAAGAGCAGCAAGAAACTTTCTTTGCAGCATCCCCGAGGGGAAGACAGAGAGGAAATGGTGAGTAGCATGTTGAAAACCATTGAGAGACATTGCCTGAGGGTTTTTTTGCAGAGAGGAAATACTTTCTTTTGTTATACTTGGACAATGTGTGCTATAAGTCCCATAAATAAAGCTCCAGCATGCATAAGCAGATTCTTCTGTTGACCAAAGTCCTCAGTGTGCTTATTTCTCTCCACCAGTAGTGTACGACAGAGTCTAAACTCCTTATCATGGAAAAAGCGCTCCGCTTCCTGCAGCTCAGTGAACCCCTGCATAACAAGATGCATGCTATTCTCCAAGGCAGTCTCTCTCTCTCACTTCTGGGTCTTTGGTCACATAATTCCTTCTGGCTGGAATGTGAAGACCTTCCTGCTTTGCCACCACCCTCCATACGAACAAACGCTCCTCACGAACACTTACTCATATTTCACAAATCTCCAAGGAATTCCTCTAGGAAGCCTTTCCCGGCTCTTTCAGTCTCTTCCAACGTACCCCATTCAACCTCAACCCTAGTCAATTGAGAACTTTTCTTGAGTGCTCAACTATAGCCTGATTACAAGGGTTCTTACCCAGGGACTGTGAGTATGGAGCTTAATCACACCTATATGTAAGCAAAATTCTGTGCTTCTTCAAGTACTCTGGAGAGAAGATGCATAGCTCCATTAAAATGTTTAAAAGGTTTGTGATTCCTTGATAAAAAAGAAAAGGACAAAACAAAAACAACCAACCAGACATGCTATAAAACATACTGCAGCTAGCCATTTTGTTGAAAGCCAACTATCCCATGTTTTCTCCCTTCTTCTTAACTATTAGCCCAACAAGACCAACAAACATGGTGTCTCCTTTTAGTGGCATTAAAGTGTTATTTCTATATTAGCATCACCTGGGTATACTCGGTAGGACTGAGGTATCTGGGTTCTAGCCCAAGATTAGAATATATACATATGGGAGTCAGAAATATACACTTTAATGAAACACTCTAGTTGACTATATGAACACTCAAGTTTGGGAACAATTGAATAGTACCAGGAAAATAGTAGCAACCTGTAAATGTTTGGTTGCTGGCTGTTTGGCTGGCTGGCTAATGAATGAATACCTAGTATGACTGCAAAAGAATTATAATAATTTTTACAAGTAATTTTAGTAAATTTACATAGATTAAAGCAAAATATCCAGTTAAAAGAGAAATAAAACAATGCTGGATATAGGACAACTACATATTTAATAATTATTGTTTATTAACAAGCCGAGGAAATAGTGACTTGATGTCACTAATTACCAGCGTATCTTTTAGGTGAGGGGATGGTTAAAGAAGCACACAAAATTCAGATGGGATTCTTCTGCTAAGGACACTATGCGTACTTATAAAATCAAATTATAAACAGGTGCAACTATTTATTTGATCTATAATCACATTTTTTATTTTAAAGCATAGGCCATTAAAATAATTATTTTGTAACAGTGATGGGACCTCTGATTGTTTACATAATGACTTCTGATCTTCAGATCTAGACAATTTTCACTAGAATTGTTCGTAAGGACACATGAGAGAAGAAAAGGTTGTTTCTTATTTGTGGCTAAAAATGAATAAGACTAAAATTACTCTTATCCAGCTGTTTATTTGAGCTTCTGACTCAGGCAGGTAATAAAATAGCACTTTTAATTCTTTTAATAGAGCATGAGCAGACCAGCATAAATATTGGCATTCAGTAGCATTAATGCCAAAAGAGACATACCTAAGCATGGAGTAAATGTTCAATTCATAGTAGTGAAAGTTGAATGTTATGATGCTACTATATCAACACAAGGTTTGCAGTTGATGTATTTAATGCTACTACTTGATACTTGACAAAATTATGTAATTTGGTTTTATGATGTTTATGGTTGATGTGCGTAAAGGGTCTTATAAAAGAAATACATCATCTAGAGAAAAAAACTATTATTTATAGGGTAATCTACATTTTATGTTGTTATTTTCATAATCTTAAAAATTTTACTCAAAAATACAAAAAAACACTTAATTTGAAAAAATATATGCACCCCTATGATCACTGTAACATTATTTACAATAGCCAAGTTATGGAAGCAACCCCCAAGTACCCATAAATAGACAAGTTGATAAAAAAAGTCGTGGTACATATACACAATGGAATATTACTCTACCCTAAAAAAAATGAATTCTTACTATTTGCAACAGCATGGATGGACCTAGAGGGTATTATGATAAGTGAAATAAGCCAGACAGAGAAAGACAAATAACATATGATTTCACTTATATGCGGAATCTAAATAACAAAATAAATGAACTAACAAAATAGAAAGAGACTTACAGATACAGAGAACAGACTAATGGATGGCAGAGGGCAAAGGTGTTTGGGGGGCTGGGTGAAAAAGGTGAAGGGATTAAGAAGTACTAATTGGTAGTTACAAAATAGTCATGAGGATGTAAAGTAAAGCAAAGGGAATGTAGTTAATAATATTCTAATAACTATGCATGGTGCTAGGAGGGTACTTAAAATATCGAACGGAAGAACACTTTGTAAAGTATATATGATTATCTAACCACTATGCTGTATACCTGAAACTAATATAAAATAATGTTGAATATAAATTATAATTGAAAAATAAAATTTAAAACATATATAATGAACTAAATCTTGTACTTTCTGATGAACTCTCAATTATTCACCCAGGGGGAGTTCTATAAATCAAAGTTGATTGTCACCTAGTGGCAGCTATCAAAATTGCAGGCAGAGAACCTAGTTCCCGTAACCCACAAATTACTTATCAGTGACAGTAACATGGCATCCTTTTCCAGGATCAGCGGGCCTATGGAATAAGGTATGTTGTATGTCTATCTCATTAACATTTTACTTCATTTGCTTGGCTCCATACAATATTGAAATTCTTGCATATCTTTTGAGAGTAAAGAAAAAGAACTGCAGAGCCAGCAATTGAATACATATACATCAGAGAAGTGAGTCCCACCCATGCAACAATACAAGAAACTAAAGGACACAGCACTTTATTAAAAACCTTACATGGAAATTATGCTGCCATTCCATACTTCTGGGGACAGAAATGTTCACTTGTGGGTCTGAATTTGTGTCATTTAGATCCAAATCAGCTGTGTTTGTTGAGTGCTTAAAAATACCTTTGTTGATGTGTCTTTCACATATTTAGTAGAAAGTGCTTCCTCTCCAGGCATGTATCAAACATTGCAGAGAGACCCCTGGCCTTTGGATGTGGCATTCTAAGAACAGGAACTAGCCTATTATAACCCAGAGGGACAAGTAAGGACTCTGATAAAGACACGCACAGAGCCAGGGAGAGCACCTGGAAGGAGCGCCTTATCCAATCCAAAAACAGAGCTCTACAAACTGAGTTTAGACTTAAAGGGTAAGGAAAACCAAGTCAGGCAAATAGGTTAAACTGCTGAAGGATGGAGATTACATTCTGTGGGGTTTTGTTTCACACATAATGTCTTGAACATTGTTGTTGCTCATATTTAATGAACAGAGTAATCAAAACATTGAGCAAAAAAACAACAACAACCTGATTGGAATGTGATACCAGACCTTTTAGATGGCTCTCTTCAGAGGCTCTCCCTAGGTGCCAGGCCAAAGATATCACTAGTGGTCTAGCTCTCCTTTGCTCTTAGCATCATGCTTTGTCTTTACCCCCTTACACTCTATGCTTAAAGTATTGCTTCAGATTCCCTATAGATATATTTTATCTAACTTAATCAGTCCAGGAATGTTGCAAAAAATAACTTTCCCAATAAGACATTCTAGGTCTCACATATAAGCCTACACATATGCTACTCCCAATTCTACTTCCAACGATGAACCAGTTCTCTAGCTAATCCTAATTTGTCATTTTCAATGGCAATTTAGGTCACACCTTAGAGGCCCTCCAAACTTCTCCAAATTGTTTAGATCCTCATATTCCTTAGTAATATGTTCATGACTATGTCCATGATATTGCAATTACATGTCTGCCTGTGTACTATCCACCCCTCCCCTTATCCCATCACACATGTGTATACACATGCATGAACACCCACATACATGACTATACTGAAATCTTTGTGGACATTTTATTTCAGGATAGCACATAATAAAAAATGACAAATATTTCGTTCATTGAAGATACAGCCTTCATCTTTTCAGTGGTGAACAGCACTGGGAAGACCCAGGGCAGGGGATCACATGACATCTCCCTGGACTATTTCCTGGAGGCAGTGCTAGCTGATTCTAGCAACCTGTGCCAGCCTAAAGTTTCAAAGAAGCACTTGTCTGAGTCCTACCTAACATTACACATGTTGGAGCAGGAATCCTCTAGGAATCCTTAGACCTAACAGCACTGGGGCATTTTTTTTTTTTTTTGGTCAGCTTGGAAAAATACAGGACTCTAGAGACTGCCATTAATCTGCATTACAGTCGAGATTTTTCTGACCCTCCGAAGACCTGGAGAAAGCATAAAGTGACTTTGTAAGACCATGCCTTTTTTCTCTTGAATATATCATCTCAGTCAAGGACTATAAAATATAATTTTGTTGAAGAAAACAATTCCTTCTCGGCTATAGGAAGTAACCCCAACAAAAATTATACTCTAAATAAAAATAATACACATCCCAATTTGGAGAAATACTTTGAAAAATACAAATAAAACTACTTAAAGCTTTGAGTTTTGTATCTGGGTTAAAAATTCAAGAGTATAGAAACTGCCAGGAGATTCCATATATATATACACACTTTTTTTCCCTACTTTGATCGTCCAAGAATGCTGTAAGAAATAACTTTCCTCTTAGACTTTCAACACATCTGCTACTGGTTCCAGCCAGGACCATGTAACCCAGAGAATCAGAGAAATGAAAACCATTTCACTAAAAAGAGTGAAATAAGTTTTACAATACCTATAAAAATGCACGGTTTAAATTTACATGAAAGCTCTAGAGAATTCTTTTCAATCCACACTAATTTGTTTTGTCCTTGAAATACATACATGGCATGGGAGTACTTTAATCTCTCTTTTTTTAAAAAAGGATTCTGGAGTTGGAAAGACTGCTTCCTTACCTCCTCATTTTACTTCTTCAGACTTGAGGCTTGGAAAAGTGAAGTAACTTATCCAAGGTCATTCAGAAAAGTCTCTGCAGATCTAAGTCTAGAATTTGTGTCTCTTGAAAAGGGGGCTTTGGAGATAGGTACAGGGGTTTAGCCTGGGATAAGCTGCCACCTGGGATAAGACTTGCCCCAGGTTCAAGTCTCCCAGGGACCCTTAGGAGATGCATGCCTGTGGGGGAGAAGAGGGAGAAGGGACAGGTGCAGGTGTGCTCCCAGGAGGGAGAGCTCTGTGCCCTAGCACTGGTGAGATTTTGATAGTAGAAGTGAAGCAACAGCTGGCCTTCAGACCCACATCAGACATGGTGATGTTCAGTGGCTGAGGTGCCCTCCCTTCTACTCTCCCTTCAGCTTGCCTTCCTCAGGCTGTAAAGGGCTCCAGACCCACCACCAGATGCTAACTGCACAATCCCAGGTAACGCAGCTACACCGAAGGAGCAGCTTTGCTCAGATCTCACCCTCTGTGTTCCCCTTCGGTGGCTGGATGTGCTGGGTTTCTGTGGTTTCCCTGTAAGCTCTTGGTTGTTCACACCATGCCAGCTCTTACCCATATGTGTTAGGAACCCTTTCTCTGATTTTCTACCTTCACCTTCCAGGCCTCCACTTGTCCAGCTCATCTCACATTTACGGGACTATGCTCCAACCAACTGAGCCACCTGTCCAGGGCTGGATATATTTGTTTGTAACTCTTAAGTATTGGGATCAGCAAAGTTTTCAAGAGAAGTAAAACGTCACTGTAAGCCCTAAACTGATGGACACTCTTAATGAAGTATCCTCTCTAATAAAATGGTAATATGCAAATTAACCATCATTCCGCTACATAAACCACGCCCGCCAGCCAAGCCACGCCCACAAGCCAATCAGGGCGAGTATGCAAATTAACACCAGCCACAGAGAGCCAAGGTTTCCCAGGTAACAGAGGAAGCCAAGCTTTCCAATAGCCATTGCAGGCCTAAGCGTCCACTCAAGCTACAAAGTTTCAATTATAGAAGGTAAACAAATTCAAACAAATGGCGGCAGAATGGAGCTTGAGAGAGCAGGCCAGGGTTGCCGCCAGCAACAGGGGAAGCAAAGCTTTCCGCACACCCTGGCCGGGCTCACCCACTTAAGGCTACAAAGTTTCAATTGTAGAAGGTGAATTAACTGCCACAGAAATGGCTGCCGCCCCTCAGGGAGCAGCAGGCTTGGCTCCGCTCCAGGCTACAAAGTTTCAATTGTAGAAGGAAAATAAATTCCAGATACCAGGGCGTCTGCTTGGGTGGCCAGGGGGCGTGGCCGGCCTGCAAACCACCACAGGCCCCTCGCTCAGGCTGCCCCACGCCCCAAGGGAACCCCACCCTGATCCGGGACACCCTTCAGGGCAAACCAGCTGGCCCCCACCCCTGTACCAGGCCTCTATCCTATCTAATAAAAGAGTAATATGCAGATTGATCATCACTGCAACACACAATATAGCTGCCCCCATGTGGTCAAAGATCCTGCCCCCATGTGGACACAAGATGGCCACCACAAGATGGCCAGCAGGAGAGGGCAGTTGGGAGGCACCCGGCCTGCAAGGGAGGGCAGTTGTGAGGGACCAGGCCTGCAAGGGAGGGCAGTTGAGAGGAACCAGGCCTGCAAGGGAGGGCAGTTGGAGGTGATCAACCCTGCAGGAGAGGGCAGTTAGGGGTGACCAGGCTGGCAGCGGAGTGGTTAGGGGGTGATCAGGCTGGCAGGCAGAAGCGGTTAGGGGCAATCAGGAAGGCAGGCAGGCAAGCAGTTGGGAGCCAGCAGTCCTGGATTGTGAGAGGGATGTCCGACTGCCCGTTTAGGCCCGATCCTGGTGGAATCGGGCCTAAACGGGCAGTCGGACATCCCTCCAGGAGTCCCAGATTGGAAAGGGTACAGGCTGGGCTTTGAGTGTATTCAATCCTCAAAATTAATGAATGGATTTCCCTTTATTGAGGGATAAATATATGATGGGAAGTTAAGAGATCAAAGCTCAAATCTTGACTTCTACTCATATCATACCTGTGATCTTGTGCAAAGTACAATGCCTTAGTTTTCTCATGTGAAAACAAGGTGTCTGGTACATAGCATGTATTCACCAAATATTTAGCTATTAACTATCGGTCCATAATTTGGCTAAGTTAGGTATATATCTTGAATTTTGATTAAAATGGTTCCTAACCTCTAGACTTAGACATAATGAAAAAGGACACACACAAACACACAGTTATTTAAGAATAAAAACAAAACACTTGTTAATGAGTTTATAATAGAATATGGATACTAAGTAGTTAGCCACAGAGAGTTATGAATATAGGAGAGCACAGAGCATCTAAATTAGCCTGACAGCGAGGGTGATGCATTACTCTGGCAAATCAGAGTAGGGAGACATATATGGGGGTGCTCTCAGGATCAATCCATATGGCAAAGGGAAGAAAGCAGAACTGAGCAAAGGGAGAAGTTGGGCTCACATACAGTCACAGTGAAGACCTCAGCTAATCTCACGTGAAATTCTGGACCTCGGATGGCCCATCAGAATTGCCCCAATTGGGGTAAGGGGATCTTTATATTGACCAGTCATTGAGTGTAATTTCTCTGCAGGAAGGAGCAGCGACTATGGTGATTTGACTTTCTTCAGCCACAGGCAATGCCCAGGCAGGGGACTTTGACTATGAGCTGTTAGCCAGCAACCCAGGAAGTGAGAGGAGTGCATCTGAAGGGAGGCAATGGGTTAGTGCATCACAGTATCTTCTATAGTAGTTATCAGAGAAGACTTCCTGGAACAAGGGAGGATCTTAAAGATTTAGAAGATGTGTCCAAAGCTGGGTTTATGTACGTATATAGGGTAAGGATATAGCATAAACAAAGGCATGGATGGTTTAAGAAGATTGCAAGTAATTACTGAAACATAATCATAATGAAGGAGTGTCTGGTTAGGTGAGGTTAAGGTGAGAGTTTGATAGCAACAGCTGAATAAGTAGATAGTGGCAAGGTCATGAAGAGTTTTAAATGGCAGACTTTAACATGTACATATTTTACATTGTTGAAATATATGAAGGAGAGCAGAGACCAAGTCAGACTTTCTTTTAGAAAAAACACCCCACAATAGTGTGGAAGATATATTTGAGAGCATCAAGACTGGAGGCAGGCAGGCTCTACAATAGTCTGGGTGTCAGATGACGAGGACCTGGATAATACTACCTCTCTAGAGGAAGTATTTAATAATTTCACACTGATTACATGTCATTTCACATGCTGTGTTCATCATGACACTCTTACATTATTGTTTTTTCTTATTTATATTTTTCTGGGTTCTATAGATTTTATTTTCTACTGGAGAAAACAATTTAAAATGTCCTTAGAGGATAAGAAGAAAATATGTGTATTACATGTACATTTGTAAGCTTATCTATCCATTCACAACATTTATTTTTAATCAATATGTGTCTAAAGCATGAGAAATTTTTTCAAATTGGATTTATAGATATGGCTACAGCTATAAGATGAGTTTTTAAAATATAATTTTTGTTAAGATAGACTATTAAAAAAATAAAACTCTCAAAGAACTTCTGAATTTAATTTGAAAGAGGAAAAATACAGAAAAAATGTGAAAATATAAAGCAAAAGCTTAGCATATATCCCTGAGTTTTGATTTCAGTTGAATTTGAGGTCAATGACCCAAAGTCTCAGTTTCTTCATCTTTAAAATGTGTCTAATAATGTGTCAAAAAGCCATTGTGAAGATTAAATGATCAAGTGATAATAATCATTTCATAAGTTATAAAATACAATAGAAACATCAGTATTCACACTTTGATAACTTATCTAAACAAGGCATCCTAATTTGGAGAGAAAAACAACGAGGAGAGAAGCAGCACAAAAAGGCAAAGCTGGACATCTGGAGTTCTAACCTCAGGCCACACACACTTTGCTGGGCCTGGGGAGCCGTCCTGGGCAGGAGTGAGTGATGATACAGGTGGAGAGGGAAGTCACATGGGTGTAGCTTCCCTTTCCAAGCTTCTGTTTGGTTTTCTTAGTGTGCTTATTTTTACTAAGCTTATTTTAACTAAGCTTTCACCAGAGCAGGCATTATGTTTTAATGAGTTCTAATTTCCCATTTGATGCCAACATGAATCTTAGTACTTAATTACATGAGAAGGCGATGATTACAGACCTATTTTCTGCTGAGTCTTGGCAGGAAAGAGGACCAGAGCCATCAGCTTTATTACAGCAGCATAATAAAGTGGAAACCACATTGAGCTAGGTAGGAGTCACACATCCCATATTTGAGTCTTTCTCCCTCTTTGGGAAAAATATTGCATATTTCTGAACCTCAGCTTTTTTTTTTTTCCATTAAAACCAGAGGTTTGGAATTAAGTTAATTAAGTTCCTTCTGGATTTATAGTGCTGATTCTCAAGGTTCATAATACTCTAGAGAAAAAGAATGGGGATCTCAGAGTGTATGCCTCACTCTAGCTGGGAAGACTTACTTTTTAAAAACTTTTTTATTAAGTTTATTGGGGTGACATTAGTTAATAAAATAATATAGGTTTCAAGTATACAATTCTAGAATACATCATCAGTATATTGCACTGTGTATTTACTGTCCAAAGTTAAATCTCCTTCCATCACTATATATTTGACCCCTTTACCCTTTACTACCCTCCACCCCTTTCTCTCTGATAACCACCATATTGTTGTCTGTGTATACTTTGTTTGTTTGTCTTGTTTATTCATTTGTTGCTTTTGGTTTTATTCCCCACATATGAGTGGAATCATATGGTTCTTGACTTTTTCCATTTTTTTTATAATAGAACTGTATTATATGGATCAAGATCTGAATCACACAGTGTTGAAGGAATAGGAAATGCTCAATGAGAGCAGTAGGGGAGAGCAGTGAGACACTCAAAGAGGAGGGAAGTGTTCTTTCTTCATGCAGATGAAAGAATGATATTCCTATCATACACCCTAAAGCCTACGTCAGATGCCCACGGTCCTCCTAAACCTGCCCAAAGACTCTTTGTCCCTTTAATATGACTCCAGCCTTTCAAGCACACACATGCATGTGTGTGTGCGCACACACACACACACACACACACACACACACACACAAAGAACTGAGAGACATTTTGGAATGGAACCAAAGAAAATTCTTCAGGAGCCTAGAAAAAGACTGGACTAATTATTTGCTAGTCCCATTGTCAGGCTGTCTGACATTAGCCAAGTTTCATATAGTTTCAAGTTTCAGGTCAAAACATTTATATAAGAGTACCCCTGATGTTTTACAGTGGTTTTCCTTGTTATGAAAATCTCAAAATATTGACCTCCTTGGAAACGTTTCTTCTTACACTCCATTGCATTTTATAAATGTCTATTTGGTTTCTTGAGTTGCCATTATGTACACCATCCTTCCCTACCCCCATGAGACTATGAACTCTTTAGATCTATTTCTCATCCTCTGTTGATGTGGTGACATCATTACTGTTTGTTAAGAAAATGATTATTATGTCTCCAAGGATCCAACCCCATACATAATCCATTAAAATAAAATGTGATGTGTTCATGAAAATGTTAAAGATTCAAAGTCCATGATATGTCTTAAAAAGACAAATAAGCAGGAGAAACAGTTGAATTAGGTGGTGGGGGCCACACAAGTTGGAAAAAAAACAGAAGGCTCTGGTTGCTTTCACTGCATTTTGCGTGCAGAAATGTGCCAACTCTTTAATGCACACAATCATGTTTCCCTAACTGATGCATCACAGCCACAATACTGAGTTTAAAATCACTGCAACTCTCATTTACTGATTACAAAACTGTGGTACACACAATTATTAATGACCTGCCATGTATCAGGTATTGCATAAATGGGTAGTGACATAAAAGTAACTAAAATATATTTCCATATGCTTAGTGATCTAGTTAGTCACAAAGCTGGACTGTGAGGCCTGGGAGACTATAGACCTCATCACTGACCGCAAAATTGCTAGTACATAGCAGAGTTCCCGGAACATAGAGGTAACATAGTGAGTGTTTGTGAAATGAATTTACCATTTACTTGCCTAACTATTTTCAATGTGGGTTTTTTTCCTAGTATATGAGCTGCTCATTGAAAAAAATCAGAGATGCTAACAATCAAGTATATAGATTGTCTATTTTCACATCTGCAATGATGAGCTGTATATATCGATGCCATTATATGGACTTATTTTTACCTTTTACATTATTTACCAAACAAATCTTAATTATGCTTCACCTCAATTTTTATGCCAATTTATGCAAAAATATAAAATTTTACTCTCTTTATCAACTTCAAAATAATCTGAAAAAATAATTTAAGAAAAGTAAATAAATTACGTATAAGTAGAAGATCTTTTGATAGAGGGAGTATTTATTTCAAGCCATTGCATTTGAGTCAGTTCTCTGTCATCAGGTTTATGTGTATGAATCCATTGAACCTTTATAATAATAACAATAATAATAATATTGTGCTTGACTTAATTCCCTATCTTCAAAAAATTGAGCCAATATCAAGATAATCTGTCTGTGAGAACTTTTAAGAAGTCTTTATAGTGTTTTTTTTTAAATCTCTTTGTCAGAGGCCTAGAAAAACAACCTGATTTTCAATTTGAAGGATGCCTTTCATCATTTCTTTTTTTCACACTTTTCCACTAAAACTAGTAAATGGGCTTGGCCAAGGCAGTTAAGCACTACAGGGAAGGAAGACTTACCTATAGTTTTGCTTTTCATTTCCTATGTGGAATCTGTCATATTGCGAATAGGCTTGGTTTCCCTCCCAGTCCATTAACTGGATTCTGAGTGTGTACTGTCTCTGACTGGTCATGGCAAAAATAAACTCATTCCCCAGCCAGTATTCACTGGAGGGATTTCCAAAACCCTGCGAAAGAAGACAGAGATGCAGTTGTTACTTCAGAGAGAAAGTTTTTTTCATGTCCAGTACTTATCTATGCTCTAAATGATAATTAACATTTTTAAAAGTAAAATATTTTTTTCACATTTTTACACACTGTTTTCAATTACTTACTCAATATTTTCCTGCTGTTTCCTTCCCTCCATTGAGGGTTACATCTAATTCTTATTAGAGTAAAACCTTATATTCACATCTGTGTAGATTAGATGTTTTTTGGATTAATCTGGTTAATAAGTTTAATAAATAAAAACTTCTCTATCATAACTTGCTTTTGAACATGTTTATAAAATACTAGCTAATGGAATATTTTGACATAATTAAATATTTCCAATGAATTATGAGGGTACTATCATAGAATTATATAACAATATTTTTATTTGTGTTTTCATTATTATTCAGGAGTCAAATCATGAAAGATAAAAAACAGATTATTAGACCTTTGACTTCTCTAGTTTTAACATTCTCATTATTTAAAATTTAATTTTCAATTGCAGTTGACATATAATATTATATTAGTTTCAGGTGTATAATACAGTGATTAGACATTTATATACCTTCCAAAGTCTAATACCCATATAACACCATATAAACATATTACAATATCATTTACTATATTACCTATCCTGTACTTTACATCACCATGACTATTTTTTATAACTGGCAACTTGTACTTCTTAATCCCTTCACCTTTTTCACCCCTCTCCCCCAACCCCTCACTCATCTGGCTACTATCAATTTATTCTCTGTATCTTTGAGTTTGTTCCTATTTTGTTTGTTCGTTTATTTTACTTTTTAGATTCATGCATAAGTGAAATCATATGTATTTGTCATTCTCTGTCTGATTTCAGAAGAATATTTTCCAATGATACATTCAGTAGGGGGTTAATATCCAAAATATATAAGGAACTCATACAACTTAATACCAAAAAATTATAATCTGATTAAAAACTGAGCCAAGGACCTGAATAGACATTTCTCCAAAGAGCACATACAGATGTCCAACAGACATATGAAAAGATGCTCCACATCACTAATCATCAAAGAAATGCTAATTAAAATCACAAAGAGATATCACCTTATACCTGTCAGAATGGCTGTAATCAATAAATCAACAAACAATAAGCATTGGTGAGGATGTGGAGAAAAGGGACCCATTGTGCACTGTTTATGAGATTTTAAATTGGTGCAGCTAATTCCTCAAAAAATTAAAAATTAAACTACCCTACAACCTGGCAATTCCATTTCTGAATATTTATCCAAAGAAATCCAAAACACTAATTTGAAAAACTATATGCACCCCTGTGTCCATAACATTCACATTTTAAATAGCAATTAGCAAACCTGTGAATCCAGGACTATAATCATTCACTGGCATGAGTTTGGATTTTGAGGCTGAAGATTGAATGTGAGAGCTAGTGAGTGAAGCTAGTGGCTGCTCTATACCTGAATCTCAATGTCTCTATTGTTTTCTTTAGGGCAATCCGGTCAAAGGTTGTTAAGTGTTCAAAACAATTTCTTTGTGGGGAATAAAAATGTTGTCCCCAAAAGAAAGCCAACTGTTAATGTTGGAGGTGTTAGTGATAGGAAAATAAAGAACTCTAAGTCTTTATGTGTTCATAACTGTCTCAGAAACAATTCCTTGGTAACATGTGAAATTCAGTGTAATTCTTGACCTAGGTGTTATCCTTCTGACCAGACTATGAGCTCCTTGAGGACAGAAGGTGTCTTAAATTTGTGAATCCTCATAGGCTAGTGAAATACTGGCATGTCCAGACACACTATTAAAGCTATTCTCCAACTTAACTGAGTTTTTCATTAATTGAATACCCTTTGTCAGAATGCACTGGGTATATGGTCCCCTGAAGACCGTCTATCTATAGCTCAGAGTAAAGATGTAAGACCCATTGAGGTCAGTATTTCAGGGGCTCCTTTCTTTGTCCTTAAGATGCACAAGTCACACTTGGCAAAAGTTCCACAGGGACAGGAAGTATTAAAGCAGCTAGGATGTGCTAAGCATTTTACACATATTTATGACAGTTGGTGCCACATACCAGTGAGAAGGGAGAAGCTTACCTTCTCCAATGAATAAGCAAAACAGAAAGTTGCACAGGAATGAAGTCAAAGCATTAGTACATTCTCAGTTACAGCAGCCACTGGGAAGAAAAAGAAGACCGCTGGGATGTTCCTTGCATTTCCTCTCAGCTCAGACATGTCAAAACCCTCTCTCTAGCCACTTGACGATTCCCTCTTCCATGTAGTCAGAAGAGATTCAGTGATTGCACTAAATGTGAAAGGGAGGCTGGGAATGATGAGGTGTTAAGTTGTGGGTCACATATTTCCATGCTGCTGAAAGCACTGCATGGATAAGACTGTCCAGCTCCCCCAGGGAAATGTGCAGAGACCTTGAGCCTCAGAAATGGACGGGCGTTAGTATCTTTCCTAAAGCCTCCATCCCCATCTTGGCATACAGGTTTGTACTTGCAAGTGAGATTAACAACCGTTCCTAAACAGTTTGCTTTTTTTTTCTCACTGAAAATAGTGGAAGAAGCAACTGAAAAGCAACAAAATTTGTGTTGAGAAACCAAAATTCTATATCATGTACCTTCCTGAAAACTATCTACACGTGCTGTTATTGTGGGAGCAAAACCTTGGGCTACAATGAATCAAAATGGCTTTTAGGGAGAGAGGGTGTAGGGAGGAAACCTTCTAATGGCTGAAAACGCAGTGATGCAGAAACAACTGTTCCATCATAAAGATGAAAAATAAATGAAAAAAGGGGAAATGGGTTCCCACATTAGTCAACTGTCTATTGGATAATTTATCAGGCAGACCACGAATCTGATGCCTAGCAACAAAAGCTTGGCTTAGACTAAACATCTTCTATTCCCCGTCCCGTTCTAATTTGAAGCCTTTCTGCCACGTATGTGCTGTGGACCGTCCAACATCATTTCTGAGCCCGTTTCCTTCTGCAAAATATGGATAAAAATGTTGTTTCCATATAGAATGTTTTAGAGGAAATGAAATAATTGAACTAAAGCATTTAGCTAAGTGTTGATACATGAGAAGCCCTTAACAAAATTCTAGTTGTTGTTGGTATAGTTAAAGTATATATCACAATACAGAGTAAATTTCTGTTGACTTGCTTCTCTCCCATGAGACTGTGAGCTATTTATGGGTGAGTAGGTTACTTTCTACTTTGTATGAGAAAGGAAACAAAAATAATAACCTAGAGTCTTATCTTAGCCTAAAAATTAATAAGGGGATACATAAAAAGTTTTTAGATGCTAGAAACTAATGTATTCCTATGACAAGGATGAGTGATGGTTTATACAAATGAGCACTAGCATTTTAACCTTTTGCACTCGGATGTCGAGATTAAAATTACTCTTTGAATGTATCAATAATTTGAAATATAAAAAAATCC
Source organism: Cnephaeus nilssonii (assembly GCF_951640355.1). Lineage (NCBI taxonomy): Eukaryota > Metazoa > Chordata > Mammalia > Chiroptera > Vespertilionidae > Cnephaeus > Cnephaeus nilssonii. The sequence goes on from NC_137089.1 coordinate 17,553,247, forward strand.
AAAATAAATAAGTTTGTATGAAAAGAAACTCCAGTTTTTTATTCTACTGCCACGCTTTGTAAAATCTGGGGTATTTAAAAAATTAAACCCCAAGTAGAATAAAGGAATCGAGAAAAAAGCAAGCGAGTGCAAAGGTTTAATCCTAGAAGCTAATCTATATATATATAACCCTAATATAAATAGACCGAACGGTGGAACAACCAAACAACTGAACAACCGGTCACTATGACATGCACTGACCACCAGGGGGTGTCGCAGAACATGGTGGGCATTGGTCATGGCAGGATGGTGGAGCAGGTGAGCAGGGATGCCAGACCAAGGTGGGGCGCTGGTTGCTGTTATCAGGGTGAACCTATGGTGGTTACTGAAAATTCTTTGCTTCCGCACACCACAGTCCCACCCGGTGCTTGTACTTGCTGCTGGCACCAGCCCCAATTGCTCAGTGCTATCAGCAGGTGTGAGCGGCGGCTGCTGGTCCCGATCACCCCTGAGGGCTTCTCCACCTCCCCCTGCTCCTGAGGGGTGACTGGGGCAGCAGCCACCACTTGCACCCGCTGACAGAGCCAGCACTGCTCATACCTGCTGCTGGCACCAGCCAATCACTCTGTGCTGTCAGCTGGTGCAAGTGGGGTCTGGGGCTGTCAGTATGTGGGAGCAGTGGTGGGAGCAGGGCTTCCAGCAGAGAGGGGTCTGGGGGCCGTGGCAGGAGAGGCGGGGCGGGGACACAGAGGATGGGCTGAGACCCACCCATGTGCCCACTGCAACCTCGGGGTCCACAGTTCCTTTCAAGATGCACGAATTCTTGCACTGGCCCCCTAGTTATTGAATAAGAAATCAAAACCAACAGGTTGCAATTGGGACTAATCTATGACATAAACCAAAGGGTAGGCTACTTTCTTATCCTTACTTCTGCTTCCTAATGCTAAAGAAAAGCTGTCTCCTTCAACTTTCCTCTGTTCCTGTTTAGTTTAATCCTGTTCTTTTTATATAAGTTGTAGGATCTACAAAAGAGGTAATTTTTGAGATCTTAAACCCATACCAACAAATTGATAGCTCCTACAGTTGCTTTCAACCAGGAGTGCATATCAAAAACAGCTGTGGAGCATTTTAAAAAAAGAGATGACTTGGTTTCCCCTCATGCCAGTTTTGACTCAGCATGTCTGGGTGGGTTTAGAGATCACACATTTAAAGGTTTCATAGCTGAGCCTGCTGTATACCAGTGGTGAAGAACCATATAATCGTGATGGGAAATAACTATTCCTAGGGCAAATTAGAAGGAATATCTTAACCAGATCAAATTATCTAAGTGGTACACGGAGAAGAGATAAGTGTAAAACCTCATATTATATCCACATCCATATTAGAAGGCAAGTTTTGATTATGTATTATGGACTGTCCTTTAAAAAATTCATATTCATGCTTGAAATACAGAGATGGATATTAAAAATAGATTTATACATTAGTGCATACATAACAGCTTGCCACAGGTCTTTATTTTACTCCAAATAGCCTGTAACATCCATAAAAATAAAAGCTTGAACAAAATTCAGTGCTGATATTGAAAAAGCAACAAGTCCTTAGTGAATAAACAATAGTAATAAACATAGAATTTCTTTAAGAATTCTATAGCATATTCTTTTATAAAAAATACTAGAAGCCCAGTGCACGAAATCATGCTCGGGTATGGTCCCTAGGCCTACCCTGTGATCAGGGCCATCTTCTCCAGCTGCTGACAGCTGGCCCCACCTCTGCCACCACCCACCCTGGTTCCCTGTTCGCCATCCAGCGATGAGAGCCTGACGACTAGGGGAAGAACCAAGAGGTTGGTCATTTACGCCTGCTTGCTGGCCCCACCCCCGCTGCCGGTTGCCCTCTGTGTTTGGGGCAACCGGTGTGGTGGGGACCTTGGCCTGGCACTGCCTGCATCCCCTGTCACCCACCCTGGGTCCCCATTTGCCATGGACGATTAGAGCCTGCTGGCCGGGGAAAGGGACCGAGAGGTGGTCAGTGCACCTCATAGTGACTGGTCGAGTGGTCATTCTGGTCATTCTGCCATTATGGTCCCTGGGCTTTTATTATATAGGATTGCTTAGTTACACCAATCACAACCACATGAAAGATTTTTATAACATAATTCAGGTAGATTATTATTTCTATTTCTCCTTTAGCTCTTTAATAAAAGGCAGTAGAATGTAATCTTAACTAATGCTAACTTAAAATTGGCCTTAAAACCGCATTTTGCTTTAAAAAGGCACACAGAGGAAAGACCAATATTCATTAATTTTTGCCAAAACTTGCAGAAATGTTCTGTTGTGGTTTGTATTTTTCCAAGTTAATGAAATAATTGTCTCAGATTTTGTTTTGTCTGATAATGCTCATAGGAAATGTTGGCTTTTTATAGCTGAACACAATTGAAACCAGACACAGTCCATGTATCCTAGGGGTTTCATCTCTTTTCATATAACTAATTAAAGAAAACAGATAAGAAGTCAAGGTTACTGAGCTGTGTTGTCCAAAGGTGCTTTAGTTCACAATTCAATCGTGTGTCGCCTCTAACTGCTGAGACACTCAGCCCAAGAGAGATCAAAAGAATGATTTCTTTCCACATTTTAAATTTCTTATAGATTTTTCTCTTTTTAATGTGAAGATGTTAAAATGCAGTTGAAAATGTGCTCTTAATTTCTTTCCAGAAACAAAGAACTCCCAGAAGGTATGGTGCTCAGGCTGAAATATTTGTATTAATAGGAAGCTCTATTTATGGGGGTAATTTTTTTTTTCAATACAAAGCCAGGTTGTCTCCAGGGCATTAGTCACTGCCTTCTATAAAGTTAGGCCACAAGGGTACTGTTTGGAACTCCTAGCTTGATTGGGCTTTATGTGCAAAAGTACTGCTGATAAGTGTTATTGCTGGAGGCAACTAAATAGTATCCTCATGGCTTGAAGGAGTTAATATAGTTCCCTAAGTGCCTCGTTAAAAGGGCCCACTCCAGACTTCCCTCTCGCCAAACATCTTTACAAATCCATAAACCAGATTTTGCTGAATCTCCTCATAAGGAAGTTTAAGTGAAAACAAAGCTCAGGTAAAAGATCTTTGCAGGCTTAAGGCAAATGTTAAGAATGAAATAAGTAGTAAATCCTCCATGTTGAGAGGTTTTAAAAAATAATATATAATATACCTTTGTAATTTCATGTGTTGATAATTTTAACATATTTTTTCTGGAAACCGTATGAGGCAAGAGGCAGTCCTTAGGTATCAGCCAGTATGAAGGGAAGGAGAGAGGGGAGGCAGAAAAGAAGGCGGGATGGAACTCTATTTCTACACTCAGAGCCAGAGAAAGAAGTGAAGCGTTTTAGGTTATACTATGGTAGATTGGTGAAGACTGAGGAGGAAGTGGTGCATGCCAAGAAGTTTCTGTTTTCCCGAAGGATGTACACGCCCCAGCAGCCAGTTCTGATGCAGGGAGCAGAGGTGGGTGTGATTGATAAGAACTGGCAGAAGGAGTCTACAGCCATTTTTTGTGGAGTCATGTTTTGTCTGCAGGTGAAAGAAAAGCTCTGGGAGAAAACAACTGAAACACTTTCCACCATATGTTTTGGTGAAAGTTAACCAAGTTGTAACATATGATGAATTCTTTCAATTAAAACAAACAGAAAAACAGTCGTCAGACTCATTTTTGCCAAAATGTTTCAGAATTTTGGACCTTATCTCATTTTCTGCCCATGCAGAATTGACAGCTGATAAATTGTTCTAGTTTGAAGAAAACATGATAGTCTTGCTATTTTAAAAGGGAGAGGGGAAATGTCATAAAAGCTATGATTAGAAAATAATTCCTTTTCATTCCAATAATAATAAAAAAATGCATGGCATAAAATGCACATAAATATATATTTGGTATATACTTACAAGACATAAATCAATATCAGACTTCATATGTCAGACTCTCTTACTTACTGTGACTAGTTTGTTATGGCAGCAGATGCTTACAGCTAATAAGTCACTATTTTGGAAAGTCATCATGATGACAACTTTATATTCATTTTTCTATTATCATTAATATTCATAATAATGTAATGTAGATTTGCCTAAATCTACATGTATAGTTTGATTCTCAGATGACTTCTTCACATCCCATTTTAGTCACAAAAGTAATCATGAGTTAAGGTGGTTGGCAAGATAAAATTTTGGCAGAGTTAAGTAAAAATTTTGCAGTCGTTGGGTAATAAAAATAACTACTGTTTACTGAGCATTCAGTGTACCAAGTGCTTTATTTGCATCTAATCCTCACAACAGCCCTTGTAAGGCAGGTGAGGTATTATTTTTACTGAGAAAGTTAGGTATGTGTGAAATGATTTGCCAGAAATCACTTCATTGAAGACTCCAACAGTTATAATGCGAGGCCCTCCTTTAGAACTTAGGTTCCTTTTCCACCATATCTGTTTTTAGAATCAGAAAGAAACTGTAGAGCCCAACTGGAATTTCAACATTCCAGTCTCCACAATAACCCTGAAACATGGTGCTTTACCTTCCACTGAGTGCTTCCACTGATGAGGGTCCTCACCTCTTAATAGGCAGCCCATTCATATTGGAAACAAAACATTAGTTTTGCTCAGACTTAGTCAAATTTGGCCTCTCTGTAACGTTCCTCCATTCATTATGCAGATTCCTTCCTTAGAACAATGTTGAAATGCAGATTCTAAATCAGGAAGTCTGGGGCAGAGCTTCAGATCCTGTATTTCCAATAACTCCCAGCCAGTGCTTGTGCTGGAATCCCTGGATCACACTTTGAGTAGCAGGTTCCGGTACTACATACTTCTATCCAGTCAACTAAACCACTATCAGTCCGCTTTATACCTTATGCTTTTTTCTCCAGGTTAGACACCCAACTACTCACTTGCTCTACATATGGTTTCTAGATACCGCCCATCCTGGTTGTACCCTCTGGGATACGTTCACTCATTCACTTGTGAAAATCTCCAGAATTGAAAGTATATTCTTGATATAACCAGACCATGGCAGACATCAGTTAGATTCTGAATTTTTGCAACTAAAAACTCTTATTAAGTAGGTTGTATACATAAGGCTTTGTTTTTGTTAGTAGCCAGCAACATAAAATGAGCTTATAACCAAGAAAATCTCTCCATATTTCAAATACTAGGTTCTTAAGCTAGTCACCTTTATTCCATATTCTCACAGTTAATTTTGCATAATTTTGGTCTAGGTAAAAGACTTTACTTTTGTCTCTGTAGAATTCTGTTTTGTTGGCTTCCTACCTTTCTATCTTGGGTTTATTGTTTATTGAAGACATCAAGATTCCAATTTTGTGAAACTCCAAACTTTATTAACCCACATTCAGAGTGTTCAACTGAATATCTGATAAAAATGTTGTAGACACAGAGACACCACTTGAGGCTTCCCTTTATTTATTAAAACCCTTTGTTGACTGTTATTTAACCAACTATGAACCTACTGATGAATGAACTGTGATGTTGACCAACCACAGTTTTTACACATTGTTTACAAGACAAAACTTAGGGCATTTCTCTTCACCTTTTTCTTTACCTTCTTTCTGAGAGAGGAATTTATCAAAAAATGGTCAAAAGAAGAATTATCCAGACTTGGATGTAAAAAAAAATAAGAATTAGTCCATAAATGAAAATCCCCTTCCATTAATTTGCTTTGACATTCTGTCGATAGATTTTAATACTTAATATTTTAGGCATTCGGTATGTGATTACTGGATTATGAATTATTTAAACCATCTACTATATTATCTTGGAAAAGTTCATCTTCCAACTTGTTCATTTTCCTCTTAAAATAGAGACAGTATTAGCTATAATTCACTATAGGTTTGATATAAAAATTAGAAAATAATTTATTATAAGGCTGGTACATGTTAAGCATTGAAAGGTTAGCTGTGATGATGATAATGATGCCTGCTGTTATCATGGAGACGCCAATGAACCATGCCTCACAGTTCACACTCTTGTGTACACCTCTCCCCTTGAGCGTGGACTAGCCCTGTCATCAACTTTAAACAAAAAAATAAAAAGAAAAAGAGAAAGAAAAAGCAAAATGTAGTGAATGTGAAACCCTGTTATTTCTGGGTCTAATAAACCTTTAAAAAGGCCTGGAAGCTTCTATTTTTTGTGCTCGAGGGATGTCAACTGCCACATAAAACCTCCGATGACCCTGGATTACGGTACATGGAGAAGTCTAACCCAGTCACTTGGAGGAGCTCTCAGTCAACAGCCAGCAGTAACTTGCCATCCCTGGGGCCATCTAGTAGCTGTCCTGCTCCATAACCCACAGCCCTGCACAACTCCCTCGACCTGGCTCATGTACCCAGCCTAGGTCTGAGTTCTAGCTTCCCCCACCCTCATTCACCCAGGAACAAATCCAGGCAGAACATAACAGTTCACCAAAGAATTGCAGTAACACATTTTTCTTTCTAATGCACACATGGAAACAATTTACTGAAAATGATTTATGAGTATCTTGTGTTTAATAAAAATAATGTCACTAATTTATCATTTCATTCTTAAAATAACTAAAAAACATCTAAAAATTCAAGAGTTTATCACATAGTGTAGTAAAGATAACCTCATGATAAAACATCAAAAAAACTACTAAATTCTTCCATCTTACCATTTTATATTCTTTCCAACCTCTTTGGAAATCCACACTTCCATCTTCACGATGCTGTATCACAGTCCAACCACCCCCATTAAGATCCATATTGCAAAATACCTGACAGAAAAGGGGGAAATAAAATCAAGTCAAGAATTAGGTTTGTTTTAAATAAACATGTATCAGATATATTTTAAAATAGAAATAGGATGGATAGGCCTATAGATAAAAAGAATAAAAATTACTATGTTGAAAAATGTTAATTTAGACATGATTGGTTATTCGTCTTATACTTGAGTTATTTCTGATTAAATGCTATCAAAGACACATTAGTTACTTATAAACATTTAAATCTGTCACCTGAAAATTGTTTCAGACTATAAAAAAATTTAAAGATCTTTGTTTTAAATGGCAACAAGTACTTGTGTATGTTCAATTTTTAAAATATTACTAAAGTTTCCAAAAGTACAGACCATTTTCTTACCAAAACTTAAGACTTGAGATTTTTAAAAAAATCTTTAGTTAATTGAAATGGCAATATAATCATAATAAAGGTTTTAGAAAAACAAATTTTAAAAAATCATTTGTAGTTAGGTATTACATATTTCATTGCATATTAACTTTTATATACTTACATATTACAATAATTATTCTTGATGGTTCAGTGTTACATTAGAGGCAAACATTTGTCCTTGGCATATGGAGAACACATTATTTGCATGAATTTTCGTCATGAACATTAAGAAAAGAACATGACATACTGTATTCCTTCTGACTGCAACAAGCATTTCTTTCCCATGAGGAAAAGTTATCTGACTCTTTCAAAGAGTTATGCTTATTTCAATTATTCTAAATACAATAGTATTTATTTAGAAATTGATTCATTTCCCTCAGAGTCCACCCAAGGAGAGAAGCATATCTGTAATGGGATCATCTTTTGAGAGCAATCACTGTAATTGATGCAGCACAAATGTGGCAGTTTGATTATTCAAGGGCCCAGCGATGGGGAACACCATTCCCCTGGCAATTGACTTCTAAAGCATGTTGGCGGCTGGCTAAAGGTGTAGAAATGATGCAACAGCAGCACACAGGCTGTGTGGACATAGAGCTAAACTCTAATGAAGGGAAAAACTTCAAGGGTTTTCCCTGAGGCATCAAATGCGGGGCACAAATAGCTAAAGGCTAGTAAAACAATGGCAAAAACTGTCATTCAAAGGACAAATTATCTATGTACTTCTTCAGAGTGAAAGGAACTAAAAGACACATGCCTATTTGTGATCATATAAACAGGTAAACTATTCTCCCGAGGGCTGGTCGGCCCTCTAATTTGACAACAGCCACCCATCAGTACATCTTCACAATCTCTAGGAACTAACTCACCTCCAAGATTATAAATGTGGAATCCCCCAGTCTAGTTCCCCCTCAACTAATTCCTTAACCCTTCTGTACCTATTGATTGTCCTCAACATAGGCTCCAGCTAGTCTTTTGTGCTCCTTTAATTCTAATCCGTTCATTTACTTATTTTTTACTCAACAATCATTTCTGGCATTGATTCTGTGTTACAAATGGATGTTAATGATAAATAAAATATGGGTCATATCCTGAAAAATGCCTAAAAGTTTCAATAGTGACTACTCCTATGGGATTAAGAAGATGCAGGAGTCTGCAATTTTCAACCCTTGTGACCTGCAGAATGATGAAGACAGTGATCTAAATGAGAAATTTAAGGAAGAGAGCTAACATATGAGAAAAGAAAATGATTATGGTTTTAAACATGTAGAGTGTAAAGTAGTATAGCCATCCAAAAGGGGGAGTTATTGATCAGTTAGAGATGATCTACTGAAGGTCTACCAAGGGTAGATGGATAAGAGAATAAGGGAATAAGAAAGGAATAGCCATTAACTATAGCATGCTCTTTAAGGGTCAGATAACTTAAACTCTTTACATTAATTTTCTAACTTATCTTACAACAACCCTATGATGTAGGTATGATCATTATCCTGAGTTTACAGCTAAAAATCCAAGGCTTACGTACTTCAATAATTTACCAATGGTTATTATTAATAATAAGTGATGGATCCAAGATTTGAACCCCAGGTCTACCTAATTCAAAATGGTATTGGGAGTAAAATGCTTGAAAATAATGGTTGATAGTTTGAAGGTGGGCTATCTAAAGATGAAAAGAAAAAAAGGGGAAAGAGATATGTGTGGGGGAGGGGTAGGCAGGAGGATCCAAGAAAGGGCTTTGTAAAGCAACTGATGGAGATAAAATACATTAATAGCCTTTAAGAGGACAGGGACTTCATTTTATTTGCTACTGTTACCAGTTCCTAGAGCAGTGCCTAGCCCATAGCGTGTACTAAATGAGTACTTGTTGAATAAATAGAGATGCAAGAAGAAAAAAAGAAAAACTTGGTTAATGTAATGCAAGACAAGAAGGGGATGAATTTTGAGTTGGGGAAGTGATCAATTTAATCAAATATTCCAGAGAAGTCAAGACAAACAAAGATTAAGAAAATACACCCTCAAATTTAAAACGAAGGAGCTGTTAGTGACCTTGAAGAGAGAGAGTGCAGGATTCCTGTGACAATGAAATCCAGATGGCACAGTTTAAGGAGGGAACAGGTGGTGATTCAAGACAAGTGGCCAAGGTGGAACTTTCCTGGTGAAATTTAAGAGTAAGTGATAATGTCAAGAATGCAGTTTGCTAGTGGAAACTGATGGCACCTGTTTCTTAATTAAATTTTACCCGGCCTGGACTAGCTAATCCAGAACTTCTTTTTACAGGTTTTTACATTTTAATGGACATTGATTGCCTGAAATTTTGTCAAACTGTGTTTACAAACCTATAAAGTTCACTTACATACTTGGAGGTAAGAAATAACTCCATTTATAAATGTAGAGTGTGTAGAGAAAACTATTCTGTACAGTGTTTATTTATTATTATCTGTTCTTAAAATTCTATGAAAAGTTTTATAATCACTCACAAAGTTTAGAAAAAGACAACCTTCCTTTTAAATGAAGATATCCAGTGACTTAAAAATGCTAAGATGTTTTGAGAACCCTTCCTAGAGAAAAAGCCAGAGCAAGTCAGCTACATGGGAGATGGAAGTTACTCAGGAAGATACTGTTTGGAAGCTGAAGTGCAGAGAAATGAGTAGGTTGAGCATATACTCTACAATTCTTGTTAGGGCTCAATAAAAGCAGACATACCAGGCCCCATTTGTTATTTATGGGCATAATAGAACTGAATGGCACTTTGGTCAGGGGATGGACTTGGGTACTAGATTACCTGTGTTCAAATCCCACCTCTACTTTCTCTCTCTTTTAGATATTTTGCAAGGACTAACTGAGTCAATGTACATAGAGTTTTTAGAATTGTGTTCAGTACACATTAGGCTTTGCATTACTCACATCTCTTGGATGTATGTAACATATAGTATGTATTTATATTATGCACTATATACTCTGTACGTATCTCATATATTACAGTATAATTTACTATTGTATATAACTGCATATAATGAATGTACACAGCCAAAATACAGGGTGTCCAAAAAATGTATATACACTTTAACAGCTGATAGCTCAATATTGAAAATGGAATGTATCTTAATAAACACTGCCTTTGCCTTGGCTGGTTTGGCTCAGCGAATGGAGCATGGGCCTGCGGCCTGAGGGGTCCCAGGTTCGATTCTGGTCAAGGGCATGTACCTTGGTTGCGGGCACATCCCCAGTGGGGGGTGTGCAGGAGGCAGTTAATCGATATTTCTCTCTCATTGATGTTTCTGGCTCTCTATCCCTCTCCCTTCCTCTCTGTAAAAAATCAATAGAATATATTTTAAAAATAAATAAACACTGCCTTTATAATTATTCAAAGTATATTTACACATTTTTGGGACACCCTACATCTATAAATTTAGTAAACTGTCCTTAAGATTACGACTACCAGCTTTTTGTTAATAATACTGGCATTACTAATCTTTGCACATGCTACTTTTTATTATCATGCATATATTTAAAATGTTGGATTCACTCTAGGAAAAAAAGAGACCGTGCTATTTCTAGTCAGATGAAAAATAAAAAGCCTATGCTTAATAGATGAAGGAAGTTCAAGAAAAAAGGTGGTTGGTTTCAAAAGATTTGAGACATGAAAGGACTTGAAAAGTTCATTTGCCATTATTGTGTGGTCTGTGCTATCTTCCTGTAGACAAGGGCCTCCTACATTTACTATGCTGGTTGCATTTATTGATCATATGACTTGGGCTTAACTCTATCCAAGAAAAGATTGAACTGGCTCCTATCCCAGGCAAGGTCAAAGCTTTCAAGCATTAAATACCTTTTAACATAATACGGAGATTTAAACCCAAACAAAAAGGGGAAATTTGATTCACATAGTTCTTATTTTTTATGCTCCATACAAGTTGGAATGATTAAGCTTGTGGATGCTAATTATTTTTCCATAACCTTGAATAAAAAAGGTTCAAAACATTTGTCATAGTCCTTTTCTAAGAATTAGGGAAATTGTGAACTCAGAAATAATTTTTTAATATTTTACAATAAGGAGAGTTATAATTTAATGTTTTTTTAATGAAAGTAAGCTAGGGATAGGGCATTTGGTTTCAGAAACTTATGAAATGAAAGAAAAAAATTTATTTCCTGCTACTATGCATGGAAGAGAATTCAGAGAGGAAAATAACCACAAGCTATTAATAATATTCAAGTAAAAAATAATGTATATATAATCTAATTCTCATTGTCTATGTACTTGAAAAATTAAGTAGTCCTAGAAAACTGCCTTTGGCTTCCACATTACATTTGAAAATATAACACTTTTCTAACCTTTGTAGATATCCTTTCTTGGCAGGGAATGATGGTGGTCAAAACAGGAATTGCATAAAAATTCTCTATACTTGCAATTCTTACTCTGCCTAAAATAGCCCAATTTTATTGATTGGCCCATATCCCATATCTTATATATTTGAACTTTTTGTTTTCTTTTGTTTTTATATAGGTTTGCCTTGAGTTTTTGATCCTTGCTAAAACTTCCACCAGCATCACAATGAGCAAAGATTTGCTAAATAAATTCAAAAGTATTACCAAACTTTATATCTACAAAGCACAATCTACTTGGAAGGGTGAAGGTCCTACAGATGAATTTTCTAAGCACTTTTTATAGAATTGAAATATACCAATGATTTATATAAAAATAGAAGAATAAAATGGATTATAGGGTGAAAGGGTGGCTTACTAGAGCATAAATAAATTTTACATAATTTTTTATAATAAACTATTTTCTAAGTCACTCATATAGGTTCAAACAGTGCAATTTTAGTCACCACTTAATAAGTAATTATCATACTTGGCCCCTGTTAAGATGGCATACTCTGCAATTGATTCCTTTGTTACAAAGTCTGTGTTCAATATTTAATAACTATGTGTTTGGAGCAAGTTATTTTCCTAAAATAGAGATAATGGGAGCATCTATTTCGTAGACTTGTTGAAGAATAAACATGTGACTACATATAAAGTTCTTAGATTATGACCTGGCAAAATATTAGTGATTAATACATTTGAACTACTGTGTTAATCAGCTCCTAAATGACAATGGGGGAATTCACACCATATTTGTTCTTACTAATGCCAACCTATGTGAATATAATAATGGATTTAAAACAAAATTTTCTACCTACAAAAAAGTGCAGATATAACCATCTAAAGTATCCATCTCCACATTAGAACATTACTACTTCTGAGAGGATTCATGATCATAAGGGGAACAGATAAAACAAGGGAATGCACACCAAAGTCAAGAAGTTATCAAAGTCTTTCTCCCGTCTGCTCAGTTATCTCCCCCCTCACCATATTATGCCATTATTTCCATTAAAACTAAATCTGGTAACTGCCCTGACCAGAAGAGGAGAGAATGGCCATGGGGCCATTTCTACGGTGATAAAAATTTGCTTGTTACAGGCTGTACTAATTTCACTGCTAATCTGTTCAGGCTACAATGTTTTCCTAGGCCCAAATCTCAGAAGTTTAATCCAGATATTTGACATTTGTGGATTTAATATTTCAGATTTTATTTATTCAGGAACCCTGAAACTCCATAATATGCAAAATTCATCACTCCTCAGAGGTGTAAATTTAAATCATGCAATCCTGGTGAAACCAACATAGGAGTCAGCCACTGAACTAATGAACTAGATTCTCCAAGCCACTCCTTTATATAAATATGAAAAGCACATTTATTCAAGTTAATGAGTTATTATTCAAGTTTATGAGTTTGAGCTGTTCAAGATAATGAGTTAAGATTGGCTATTTTTCTTCCACCCTAAAAGGAGTGTGGCTCTGCAAATGGCCTATGCACCATTTGTATTTCAAAACATTTTGAACTAGAATAGAGTTGTGGTTATATATGAATTAAAGGTCGTGGAATGATCAAAACTGTATTTGTAATGTCTGCACCATGGCCACATGGCGTACTGGTGATGGAGTGAAAAAACATTCTAAAAGTGTGCATGTTAATCTACAAACCTTAAAACTTATTTTATTTTTATATTCATATATATCATAGAGTCATTAGGAGTCTAAAAGAAGTGTCACAATATTTTTAGTTAACTGTATTGTCCTAATCAAGCTATGTTACAGCAGAGCTAACAATAATTTAGGGGTCCTTTCAGGTCTTGGGCGGGATGTGAGTAAGTATAGAGAGCATTATGTGAGCTCCACTACTCCACCCCAAGACAGTTTCTGACCACTTTACATGCTCTGTGTACTGTGGCAGTGTGTGCAGTGTTTACATGCCTGTGTGTGTGTAAAATGGATTTAAGCTTAAGTATGATTTTAAGAAAGCAGCAAGCACAGTAGGGAGGCTTCATGTCAAAGGATTTAAAAGGCTCCTCCTATAAGTTGCCCTTTCTCTTTACTCCTAGACTTGCCATTGTAATGTCACAGCTTGTTTTTAAAAGGCCATGGAGCACTTGATTCAGTGACATCTTTCACTGAAGCCCAAAATGAAAAAACAGGTGGAACCAAACTTCTCTGGTAGGTGGCCAGGTCGCAATGCATAGACCTGAGCCTGCCACCTCTTCTTGTGCTTTCTCCCCCACCTCCAGCTATATGCATGGCCTCTTTTTAGGGTAAAATTGTGTCCTAACAAAGGGAAAAAAACAAACATTGAGCTAACTTAAACCACGAATCCTTACTGAAATCAGTAAAGAGAGAACACTGGGAGAGACTTTCCACCTTGACAATTGTGTGACATCTGACAAACTGTTTTCTAAGATTCATTTCCCTGGCCAATCAAAGGAACTTAACAACAGGAAAACTAAGTAAGTCAGGCTTACTTATGATGCACTACATAGAAGTGTTAATGTTACCATCAGCAGGGCATTTATTCATTCATTCATTTCAGCACATACTTCTTGAGGACCTATGATGTGCCAGAAACTATGCTGGGTCCCAGGAAATCAAAATAGAAAGGTACATACAGTGGAATACCACTTGGCCATAAAAAGAAGGGAATCTTGTCATTTGCAACAGTATGGATGGACCTTGAGGATATGATGCTAATAGAAATAAGTCAGACAGAGAAAGACAAATATCTTATGATTCTACTTATTTGTGTAATCTAAAAAATAAAACAAACAAACAAAACTCATAGATATGGAGGACAGATTAGCTATCAGAGGGAAAGGGGTTTGCAGGGTGGGCAAAATGGATGGAGGGGGTTGACCATATGGTGATGAGTAGACATTGCAGTGATAATTTTGTACTATATACAAATATCGAATTATTGTGTTATACACCCAAAACTAATATAATGTTATGTACCAATTGTACTTCAATTTAAAAAAAGGAAAATAAAAGATAAAAAGATACAATTCTTGGCCTTGTAGAATTCTGGTATGAGAAGGTCATGCAGATTTGTTGGAGGGAATCAGGGAAGGCCTTCCAGGAGCATTTGCAGGCACCCAGAGGAAATAGGGACATGGCTGGTTTAGGCGGCAAAGAGGAGAAAGTGTTCCATCCTTTGAAGAAGCATTGCAGGGGCAGCCTGGCTTCTTGGGCTCTAGGGCATCTAGCTGACACTTTATATTGAAGAGCAGGGCTCTCCTCAAGGGTTTCCAAAACCCTGCTTCACACAGACGGCCTCTATCACTACACTTCTACAGTATAATTATCTGTGTAATTGTCTGTCTTCGCCACACACTGGGAACTGTTTGTTCTGTATTATGTCCCTAGTCAGTGACTGGCGAATGAACAACATACACTTAATATGTATTGAATGAAGGACTGGATTGATGATTTAATGAATAAATAGGGAGAAAGAGTATATAAAAGAGAAATGACAGCAGGAAGATAATGTTTTCTTACTTCAAAGTTTACTTTGGATCCTGTTCAACATACTGATGAATCCTACCCTCCAACCCACTCTTTTCGGTAAATACAAAAAGCCAATCCTTTTGTGTTTAAGATAGAAAGTGTTTCTCTCACCCCAGCAGAAGCAGTGATTCTGGAAATGTGTCCCTAGCTCCCTCTGTACAGTGTCTGGACTGTGGATGATGTGTGCCATCTGGGTCCTTGGGACTCTTTCCCTGCACTTGAAGTATACATGACTTCAACATGCAATCTGAATAGGCAAGCATTTATAAGCAACGGGACATCCCAGGAATGAGAAAGAATAAATAAGAAAACTTTGTGTAAAAGAGGGATGGTAGATGTGGGAGTTGGGGGAGGTCTGTACAATAGATTTTCATATTTTATGGACCTGGGAAACAGTATTTCTTGAGAGAAAAGGGCTCAGGCATATATATTTTCAGTTTAACAAGCTCACAAATCAATCTGATTATTCAGCAATTCAACTAGGTTCTGCTTTACATCTCATAAACAAACACTTCTGGTTTTACCTTTTTGGGTTCTGGCATATTATTAATATAAATAGTGTAGATTCCACTTTTATTAAAACCAGCTTGATATACATCTGCACAGTCTCTAAATGGTTCCTCTTTTTTTCCTCCCTTTAGTAAAACTGCAAAAAAAAAAAAGATTGCAATATGTGAATAAAAATATCAGTATCATTAGTACCCAAGTGGACTTCAAGTATAACTAAACAAGTCTTCATTTCCTCCAAACAAATGTCAATATTGCATTTAATGAAAAATCTATCATAAAGACAATAATAGATTTTGAGGTGACTCACAAAATTACAAAGCTTAAGAAAAAAACCTGCAGAGCAATTTTCAACTGAATACTTATTTTATATTTTGTTTAATTCCTTAAGTCTTGTTTTTCTCTAAAGGTTTTCCAGAACATCAAGTCAACTGGCATGATTATGTAATACCTCTAATCAGTAACAATTATGTCAGTATTCCTGCAAAATTTCTAAAAAGC
Source organism: Cnephaeus nilssonii (assembly GCF_951640355.1). Classification (NCBI taxonomy): domain Eukaryota; kingdom Metazoa; phylum Chordata; class Mammalia; order Chiroptera; family Vespertilionidae; genus Cnephaeus; species Cnephaeus nilssonii. The sequence continues at coordinate 17,569,272 of NC_137089.1, forward strand.
TCTTACCTACATTTCATAGGAAAGTTTTTTGAAGTGCGGAAGCATTTTTTGGAGGACGAAGAGATGAAGATAACAAATTCAAACATAAAAATACAGTATGGAGATTTAAAACACTAAAAGTAGGCAGGACTGTTTTTTCCATGGCTTTAAAATTGAAGAAGTTCTAGAATTTTTTAATTAAAAAAGACAACTCTCAAAATAATTATATTCAGAAAGTAGAAAAGAATCTCTGACCTAATTTAACTATCTAGAAAGACGAGGAAACTGAACTTTGTTCTTTATTCAATGCCCTATAGTTAAACTATTAGGTAGATGATACACACAAAAATGAAAGTAAATAAGGTTTGAAATTAAATGATATAGGGGAAGAGCTCCAAAAAAGCTGTAAGTCCTGTGGAAAATAAATTTAATTGAAGATAGTCTTTACTGAGAACTTTATTTTATTTACTAAATTCTTATTAATGAGATCAAACTATGAAAATTACTCATATTTAATAGTATTTAGCTATGGGTGGTATATTTATAAAATATTTATGATATAGTATTTCCTAATAAATATACATTATTTTAGTAATTGGTTTCATTAAACCTTTTCTAGAAGGTTAATAAGTTTATTGTCTTGGTATCATTGTGCTATTTAATAAATATTTGCTTTCAGTCCCTGAGTTGCAGTAGTCTTTTATAATAAAAATATAAAAGGTAAACTATGAATCAGTGCTTTTAAATTCTCTATCAGTCTAAAATACTAGCCTGATTTAAACTTAAGATGCATGATGTTACTAATTTATAGGCAATTAAAAATAAATAGTATAATCTTGGTAGAAAGAAGGACTATCTCAATATAAATATTTCAAATTTTCAGAAATACTTATGTTTCAAGAAAGTAAAATATCCATATCAGACATGTTGCCATAACAAAAATTTTAAATTACTTAACAGTATCATTTTTTTTCTATAGCTCATGTCTGCACTAATGGTTTTACCTACTTGTATTAATAATTACATTTAAACACCACCATTACAATTGCAATATAAACACAGAATAAGTAATCACAGGATTGCCGGTTCATATGATAATGAAGAAGTATTGTACAGTATATATGCAAATAGCAACTGAAAAATAAATACTTACTCAAAAGCCATCTGAAATATCATTGGGCATGTAAATAAATTATATAAAGGTGTTATCATTGTCAAGAACATCAATGCAATTCACTTGTGCTTGCCTATTTTCAGCTAATGGACTGTTATTTTCCACACAAAAAAATGTTTTAAGTTCTAAATGCTTGATTTTCTTTTGTTGAAATGTGGAAATAACCAAATTAGATGCAAAAAAAGAGTTGAAATACCAACTAAACTTATGATCTCTTAAGAGGAACAACACAGGAAGATGTGGTCAACAGAAAACCAATGGCAAACCCATTTTTCTTTTTGGGGTGAAAGATAGAGAAGGTCATTTATCTAAGGAGAAAATGCTTCTTATTGCATATACCACTTCCTGCCCTGCCTTAGTTACTTATCTGGGGAGAATACATTCCCTTCCCACTCCTCTGCCACCTCCACCCCCTTTTCTTTTCCTCTTCAGGAAGATGTGGGTAAAGAGGCTGTTGTGTGGGAAGAGGGAAGCTATTTCGCACACATTTTAAATAACCAAGAAAAATTGTTATCATCTTATTTTTCTGCAAACTAATTGTATACAAATGATGTCCAAACCATGAATGTTATCATTGATATGAATGTTTACAACTGGAAAAAATGGTACAAGTAGTTCTATGATTATACTATGGATTCATTGCTATGGCAACATATCTAATACAGATATTTCATTTTCTTGAAATGTAATTTGGTATTTTGAAAAACTGAAACACTTGCAGTCTACCCCGAACAAATAGTCCTTTCCTCTATGAAAATTAGATTGCTTGTTTTTAATTAGAGTATTAAAACATTTTAGAGTATTAAAACATTTAAAATCAATTTAAAAGCTTTATTCACAGCTTACTTTTGATATTTGTATTATATACTGTGGTTTGAAGAGGGCTCCTTTTGTAAGAGTAGACTGACCTTCAGAGTTTTTCTTTCTTTTTTTGATCTATAAAGTGGGGCAGTAATACATATTTCTGAGGCACGAGTATGAATTATGTAACAGAGCCAAGTGATTGAATTACCGTAAGTACTCAGGAAATGGTAGTTATTATTGTTGTTATTATGGTATTATAATATTATGGTATTATAATATTATTAATGACTAGAGGCCGGTGGGGGCGGGGTGTAAGGGGTCCCTCAGCCTGGCCTGCAACGATGCAAGTGTTCAGCGCCTGGCCTGGCCAGAGGCCCTCCACGGCCAGGCATGAAACACTTGCCTCATCGCCGCAGTGACAAAGCAAGCATTCCACCAGGCCGCTCATGCTGCATGCTCTCAGCGGCCACCCCCACCCCCCACCGGGACTGGGGGACTCTGGCGGGGCTGAGAGGACTGGGCACCACCATCTTGTGGCTATGGGCGCTGCCATCTTTGTGATGGAGTGAGGGTCAATTAGCATATTCTCTCTTTATTAGATAGGATAACATTACATTATTATTTTCTCTTATGGAAGGATACTAGCAAGCTATGAAAAGCCAACCAGTCTAGTTAATGAAGTGGTGGATGCTATTGTTTCCTACTCTCAAATACAAATATTGTAGCTGACTAAATGCAGGGCAATTACAATTGACTGGTTACAGGTAGGATTAGAACTGGACTCTCCCTGTGAAAGTTGGCTAATTGGTGTATTTTATTCATTGACTACATCAGGTCATACCATCATTGCTTAAGTCTAAAAAAACCCACCAAACCCAGGTAATCTAATCTTGCTGTATACTGTAAGCTTTATCTGAATAGTTAAGACTTAAGGATTATTTCAGATAAAATGATATTGGAGGTATATACCAATGTTGATTATAGAGGTTTTAATTTCATAATTTAAATTTGCAAGACTATTTTCTTCGTTAAGTACCAGAGAGTTCTGAAAATCCGTGTTATGATTAGCTATTGTAAGATTGGACACATAATAAACATTTTCAAACATAGAAAGACAAGAACAAAGATGAATTCACTGAAGATTACAAGTTGTCAGAGTTATGGATAAATTTTTGTAGGAGATCTTGAAATTAAAAAAGATGGAAGATGTAAAATAAATAAATAATTAACACAAATGGAGCCACTTTAAAGTGGAGCCGGAGCTGCCATCCCAGAGGAACTGCCTTGCAGGTCTTACTTCTCCAATCCTTGGAGTGTTAAAACGGGGCAAAATAACCTTTGGACTGGACCCACAGTAACACTGTGTCCCAAACACCTGTTTGTAACGGTAACAAGAAATCAGATACTATGACTACTGGACCAATGGCTACCCAGGCTGAAAATTAAAAACACTGCTCAGAATTAGCGTCACTATGTTAGCTTATCTGCACCAACAGAAAGGCCTTCCTTCTACTGACATAACTCCCCTTCCCTTTCTCATAAAGTCTCTTTGCTTTGTCTTCTAATCAGAACACGGCTGGGTTTCTGCCTGAACCAATGCTTCCCAAAGAGCTGTTCTTTCTTGATTTCAGATAAACGCCTGTTGCCTCTCACGTTGGCCTTTTACTTTGAGGTTGACAAAGAATGTCTGGAGGAATGCATGGTAAATGACAAAAGGTAGATAGGGAAACCTGATGGAAGAGGATGAAAGAAGCACCAACTGGACAGAACCGGAGAGAGTGATCTGGAGACCTGATAGAGGTGTTCAGCTATCTGTCAGCATGGTTAGACTTCTTTGTAATAATAAACCGGGTTAAAAGCAGGCATTAAAAAATAGATCTTTGAGCACCAGCCTGCGGATTGAAGGGTTCGGGGTTCAATTCCAGTCAAGGGCACATGTCCAGGTTGTGGGCTTGATCCCCAGTAGGGGGTGCCAATCAATGATTCTCTGTCATAATTGATGTTTCTCTCTCTTCCTCTCCCTTCTTCTCTGAAAACAAAAAATATATATATTTAAAAAATATATATCTTTGCATCTAAAAGTTCCTTCTTTGACCACACACTCTTGTTGTTTCCTCTCTCATTCTTTAATGCTTCATGAGTTTGTCTTTTCTCTAAGTGGAGTCTAGATCCCATCATTACTACCAGTCCCTTCCTAGCCTCCATTTTCTTTTTTCCTAACTTTGATCTCAGCTTTAGAAAGTAAACAACAGTTGAGAAGAGATAACACCTGAATGAGTAAGACATGTAGAAGAGCATATCTGAACTATATTTCAAGGGCCTGGTGTGCCAATTCAAAGACTTTACCTACACCGCTATCAGCAAGTAAAATCATTCCTTTCATTTAGTCTTATCTACACAGCAAAATGTTCACAATCTAAAGACACAAACAGATGCATGTCTGTCTTTCACCCGCCAACATTTAGACAATACGCAACCGGAGACCCCGACTCCAGCAGCTATTGACTTTATCAGGCTCTTCCTTTCATTTGTCCAAATAGTTTCAATCCAGATGGCATATCTGCCACCAGGCTGACTTCAGGGAAGAACCATGAAAGTTGAGGCAGAGGGTCACTTCAATTCAGATGAACCCTCAAGAGAAAACTTCCTGGAATGTAGAATTGATAGTTATGAGTCTCAGCAGACGTAGTAGAAAACACAGATGGCGATTAGCCTTGCTATCAGAGACAAAGTAAAAAGCCAAAGCCCTTGAATCCTACTCATTTCCTAATAAGCTGCTATAAAGAAATCGATTCTTCAAGCATTCCTTTTAAATCTTAGATGTGGCTCATCGTTCATATCTCTCCAGTATTCAGCAAACATCAGAATGAATGTGGATCAAGTTGCTGGTTTAAGGATAATCTTTGTAGTACTTTTTGGTCACCATCATCAAGGAGATCATAGTACTAGGAATCGCCATAAATCTGTGATTTTCAATAGGACAGGTCACTGAAGTTCACTGAGCATATGGATGAAAAAACCCCGGCATATCTGACAAGATGAAAACAATCAAATGATTCATTAGATTCTGTACACTTGAGACAGGTGTGCAGGCATTTCATGGAAAGCCCATTTAAAGACACTTTCTAGAATCTTAATTTGTTTGAAAGGACTTTTAGAAGTGGAAGAAGGTAATCCCTTGCATGTCAAGGCTGTGGGAAGATTAAAGGAAGGTTTGCAGGCAGTATTCAATATTTTGAATAGGTGTGAAGGTGAGAGAGACTTAGCAATGATTTAATAAATATACAACACACATACACACATATATATATATATATATATATATATATATATATATAGCAATACAAATACATAAAACCTTTATGTTTCTAAATTAAAAATTTCAAAGTTGATATTTTATCTCATAAAAAACACTCGAAGATCATTTACTTGCTGCATTACTATTTTTTTTTTGTTAAAAAAAGGCTGTTTACTCTCATTTAAATTACTTATGTGTAATTATTTTGTGGACAATCTGTCAGCTCTTAATTATTCATTATCTTCTTGGTGGAGCTATAAGCATGAGCTTAATAAAATCAAATAGCATTAACTGAACATTAATTATGTATGCTCAACTCTGATTTCATGTGCTAAGTATGTTTCATATGCTTCATTTCATTTAATCTTTATAAACACTTTTGAGGTAGGTTTGTAAATATATTGCTTTATAAACAAGGAAACTGGGGCTCAAAGATGTACCTAACTTCACAAATACTTGTAAGGAACTCTTTAACTATGAAGCTGAGAATCTTAACTACTTCCTACTCACTTCTGGAATAAAGTCAAACTCAAATAGATCTCCAGTGAGACATCTGTCACAGAGTCCCCAGCGATACTTATCTCCACCAACAATGTCACACCCAGGGTCTTGGGTGAATTAGGACAGGTCTCAATTCTGAATGGTTACAGGCTCTTGACATGGAAGCAGGCAGTATGGGAGGAGTGACAGGAGGAAGACATGACAAGGAAGAAGATACTAATAAATGTTGAAATGAGGATAGAAGAGAGCTACATGTAGCAGAATTTTCGGAGAGAGGGGAACTCTCAGCAGAAATGTGAAACAGAACTTCAAAAGCTAACAGAGGGTTATAAAGTAAAAGGTCCTTGAGAAGCCATACTGAATTCCATCATGTCCATTCCTTACAAGTTATGCCAACCAGGATTTACCCCATTATTTCTATATATTATTTTCACAAGGCTAGTTATTTGATTTCCCAGCCTCTGGACTATTAGAAGTACAAATTTAGAAGAAGGGCTGGTGTGGGGTGGAGAGAGTAGGCATGTGTGTGTACATCTGTGAGTGTGTGTTGGTTTTCATCTGCTAGAATCAGGCATTAAAACAAAAACAATTGATAGTAAAAGCTTTTTTGTATGTATGAGGAAAAGACAGTAAAGCTTTCAAAGTAAGCAAAAATAAGAAAGGATAGCAGTTTTGGACAAATTATATACTTTTCCCAAAGGCATCATGATATTATGATGCATATTGATTCATGCTGATGATAATGAATTTTTAAAAGTTTAAAGCTTGAATTTTATTCAATCTTCTCTTCTCTGAGGAAAAAGTGAAGAGAGAATAAAAGCAATGCAAAAAAATGTACCATCATAACGCTTTTTAATTTTCTTAAAATTTTATTGCTTAAAAAGATATGTTTGCAATTATCTGGACAATAAATTAACCATTATGTATAATACATATCCTATCTAATAATAGACAAATATGTAAATTTACCATACCCCCAACACGCCCACAAGCCACGCCCACAAGCTACGCCCACCATCCAATCAGAGCGAGTATGCAAATTAACCCAAGCCAAGATGGCTACAGCCACAGAGAGCAAGGTTTCCGCCTGCCCTTGCCAGGCCTAAGCCTACACTCAAGCTACAAAGTTTCAATTACAGAAGGTAAACAAATTCAAACAAATGGCGGCAGAATGGAGCTTGAGAGAGCAGGCCAGGGTTGCCGCCAGCAACAGGGGAAGCAAAGCTTTCCGCAAACCCTGGCCGGGCCCACCCGCTTAAGGCAACAAAGTATCAATTATAACCCCAACACAAATGGCTGCCGGCCTCGGAGGGAGCCCCAGGCTTGCCTCCACTCCAGGCTACAAAGTTTCAATTGTAGAAGGAAAATAAATTCCAGATACCAGGGCCTCTGCTTGGGTTGCCAGGGGGTGTGGCTGGCCTGCAAACCGCCACAGGCCTCTCGCTCAGGCCGCCCCACACCCCAAGGGAACCCTCACCTGATCCGGGACGCCCTTCAGGGCAAACCAACTGGCCCCCACCCCTGTACCAGGCCTCTATCCTATCTAATAAAAGAGTAGTATGCAGATTGATCATCACTGCAACACAAAATATAGCTGCCCCCATGTGGTCAAAGATCCTGCCCCTATGTGGACACAAGATGGCCACCACAAGATGGCCAGCAGGAGAGGGCAGCTGGGAGGCACCCGGCCTGCAAGGGAGGGCAAACCTGCAAGGGAGGGCAGTTGGAGGTGATCAGCCCTGCAGGAGACGGCAGTTAGGGGTGACCAGGCCGGCAGAGGAGGGAAGTTGGGGGCAAACAGGCTGGCAGCAGAGTGGTTAGGGGGTGATCAGGCTGGCAGACAGAAGCGGTTAGGGGCAATCAAGAAGGCAGGCAGGCAAGCAGTTGGGAGCCAGCAGTCCTGGATTGTGAGAGGGATGTCCGACTGCCCGTTTAGGCCCGATCCCTGGGATCAGGCCTAAACAGGCAGTCGGACATTCCTCGAGGGGTCCCAGATTGGAGAGGGTACAGGCTGGGCTGAGGGACAACCCCCCTCCATGCACGAATTTTGTGCACCGGGCCTCTAGTATATGTATAAACATATACTTATATACTGTGTATTACAATATTGAGACATATGCATAAGGTACATAAACTGTTAAATCTATGTGGACATGCAAACCACCCTATGGCAGACATAGGTGGATTACTAATACAATGGTATCTTTTTTTTAATTGTAGAATAATGAAACAGCAAGTAATTCTATATATACTTTAGTTTGATTAGTGTTTTTAAATAAATTTTTTAATGCTCCTCTAATGTGAAATTACACATACATATAACAATAACATGAACGTGTATTCAATGTGCATTATACTTAAAGCGACTAGAATTTTTTTTTAAATGACTGACAGCTGAAAATGGATTTGCAGGCAACCTTTGTTTAATCCAGTAATCATTCATTTTTCACAAAATATATTTCCATGTTTTCCCTTTGGGCACCCAGATGGGCAGTTGTGAGTGCTACATGACCTTGCCATTTGTTCAGAAGGTCATTTCAGGTGTTTCATGTGTGTTAATTTTTCATGTAATGTTTTTTTGGAATGACTGGAATATATTGATTTTTAACAAAAGATTTCCTATGCATGTGGGAAAGCTTAAAACATAATAAGGCATGTTTTGTGCCTTATTATGAGACAAATTGATTTCAGCAAGAGTCATTAAAAATGGAATGAAAGTCCTTGGGCAATGCTGTAAACGAAGAAAGTAGTGCCAAATGCTTTTGAAAACTGACACACACACAAAACCTTCACTTTGAAGTTTTAAATAAATAAAGGCTGACTGTCACCATAGGTATGGAACTTTGTTTACTACTCTCGTGGTGAAATATACTTGAAGAACAGTTCTTAACTACTAGCTGGGGTTCTACGTGGAGTCCTGCTCTGAACTTAGGGTGTCCTCTGTCACTTTGAGTGATACAAAACCACAAGAAGATATATATGGAATGGTTGATACAAGTTATAAACTGTGCATGTTTGTCCAGGCCACCAGGAAAATTCCCAAGATGTGTGGCACTTTTCTGCTAAGCAACCAGGCAGAAGTGCTGGGACTGAAATGCAGAGTCCTGTTCCTTCTAGACCATCGTGACATATGCCATAGCTGTTCTGAGACACTGGTGAGGAGGCCACCTCAAATTAAGTCCTAGCTTTAGGGACATGGGCTGCATTAATTATGACTGAGTTTGGTTTATTTGTGCATTTGTAAGTGTGTACATGAGACCAAAACTGGTAAATCCTTCTGTGAGAACCACATCTCCACTTAAAATGAAACCCATGGTTCAAATTCACTGTTATAAAGGAAATCATGCAGGTTATGAAAACAGAATGTTCAGACCTAAAATAATTATCCTATGTAATAAAAGCCTAATATGCTAAGTGTCCAACTGTTTGCTTGACCATATGACCAGTCACTATGATGTGCAATGACCACCAGAGGGAAGATTCTCTGACCGGTAGGTTAGCTTGCTGCTGGGGTCTGGCCCATCGGGACTGGACAAGATGGGCCAGACATGCCCTGGAGCACTCCCGCAGTCCCTCCCAGGCCCCAATCGTGCACTGGTGGGGTACTTCGGCCTGGCATACATCCTCTTGCAACCCGGGACCACTCAGGGGATGTCGGAGAGCCAGTTTCAGCCTGATCCCCACAGGCCAGGCCAAGGGACCCCACTGGTGCATGAATCCGTGCACTGGGCCTCTAGTGAGTACATGAAAGGCCACAATAAAATTAAAAGAGATTTGACTGAATTGGTATCACATTTAATAATTTATTTTCAACATAAACTCATTGAAACAGTAGGTTATTCCTGGTGGGTCAGATATTAACGTGATTTGTTACTAAAGTTGGTCCCACTCAGAATGCAAACACCAAGCCAGTAATAGTAGGAAGAAATTACAGTGTTCTTAAAATTAGTTATGATGCTGGAATCTTTAGTTAAAAATAAATGATGAACTTCCATAGGAAGCTACAAACGTTTTTCATCAATAGTTTTAAAGGTTCTTTGCTACTGACTTTAGAAAAGTCATTAACATTAACATTCTCACCTTATGTTAAAAAGCAATATCTTGTTTTTATGTAAGGCTATGAAAGCGTAAGAGAAGAAGGCATGGAGTTTGCTCACAGTAATGTTGGAACATCAAGGCAACACTCTTTTTTAGTGGCCTTTCACCCTGGTAGCTGCCAGGCCCAGCTGGAACCAGGAGATATCCCTTTTCAGATAGTCTAGTTTCTGAAGTTGAAACTCTAATTCCAAAAGTGAATTAACCACAAAACTTCAAATCTCCCCCAAAAGATGTGGTTTAGAAATAGTTCATGGGAAAGGTCAAGGACTATATTATTTTTTATTTTGTTATCATTAGTTTGGCTATTCACTATTCACACAATTTTTTTTCTACAGAAATTACAACTTTTCGAAAGGCAGATAACATGCTCCATCAAATAAAGGAGAAATATACCACTTCCAAAAATAAACAGTCACTTTCCCCTTAAGCCATTGGGTTTTATGAAAGGAAGTGCTAGAAAGTGTGGTTCATTTTAAGGAAACTGTAAATGTTTAACATATAATTTTCTGTCAAGATAAAGCATTTCCCTCATTAAATGGGAACAAGTGCTCACTGTTGTGTTCAGCAGATGACTTCCTGTATTTTTCTTTCTCTTTCTACCTAATGTTAAATTGTGCATTGCACACAGTCAATGAAAAAACCAAATATTTTACTCAGTCAACGAAATGATATTTTCTATTTTTATCAATGTTTATATGAGTGACGGTCAAAAACTTTTAATTTCCTCCCATTGCCTGTGATGTTTTTAGAGTCATTCTTAACTCAAGGGACTTGCAAGAGGAGTTCAAACTATCTTATCCATTGACTGAATGATTTACTTCACAAAATCAATAGACACTGCACAGGAGGTAAATTCCTTTCAGATGGTAGAATTATTCTGAGAACAGAGCCAAATGTCTCCTCAGCACTGGGAAGGAAGCAAATGCCTCATTTATCCTTTTCAGAAGTCCGGAGGACTGAAAAGAATGATCAAACGTTCCATACCACTGCAATCGGCCTCCGGGAAAGACACTAAACCAAATAATTTGGATCACTTAACTGTTTGTAGTATCAGTGATTATGTCTTTCAGATGATGTGAAAGAAGTCTTTAAAATGAACTTCATGAGAAGCTCCTTAAGATTTGAATTTGAACTTCCTACTAGAGGGAATGAAGTATAAAAACATGCTCATGTCTCAGCATTTATTTTTAACTTTCTTTAATCCTCTCTACCTTGTGTGCCTTTCTAGCCAAAACTGTTACCTGTCCTTTCACATTCAAGTTTCTGGGATGTGATAGATAACATTTCCTGCTTTTCTTCCTCTTACTCATTCTAGTCTTCGACCTACGCCATTGAGCATACACTACAACCAAATTCTCCCTAGAGAAGGTCATCCAGTTCCAAAATTCAGTTCTCAGTCTGTTTTATTTTTAATTGACTTTCTGCTTATTTGCAGTTAAGTAGATCTGACAACATTTTCTATCTGCCATATCACTGCTCACTACTAGTTTTTCTCTGATTCTGTTTTCTTTTTGGTCTGTTTTTATCTGTCGCTGAAAGAACTTCCAATTTTCTGTCTTTGATTTTACATTCTTATTATTTTCAAATGGGTTCATGATCTTAGTATGTCAAGCCTCTGAAATTGTACATAAATTTGTGTGGGTACTTGCACTAGGTAGGGAAGAAAGGTAGGCTAGTTTTCATCAGATTCTGAAATGGATCTATAAATCTCCAGATGGCTGAGTCATTACACATTTCGATGACTTCATTTGCTGCATGGCTTTACCACCTGTCTTCTCTGAGGACACACCTATCTATAGATGCAGATTGCTCTCCTGAATTTCAAATTCTGATTTCTCTACCTTTACAGATTTTAATTGTCCCACAGTTACCTCAGTCAATGTGCCCAAACTAAGCTCATTATCTTTCCTCCTTAAACTTGTTGCTTTTCACACATTGCTGATTTTAAGGATATCATCAACATCCCCTCAGTTACTCAAACCCAAAACTTGGAAGTTATGTTTAACTCTACTTCTGATAAGTCATTATTTCTTACTAGACGCCCGATGCACGAAGATTCGTGCAGAATGGGCCTTCCTTACCCTGCTGCTGGCACAGCCTTTCCTCCTTCCCACACTGCCCAGAGTCCTGGAGCGGCTGGGGCGGTGCGAAAAGCCATGGCAACAACACAAGTGTCCCACCCCTGGCCACTGGGCACCTGTGTATGCAAATTAACTTACCAGCTTTGTTGAGTTAATTTGCATACCCACTCCTGATTGGCTGGTGAATGTCACAAAGGTACGGTCAATTTACATTTCTCTCTTTTATTAGTGTAGATTTCTCTTTTATTAGTGTAGATCAGTGATGGCGAACCTATGACACGCATGTCAGCACTGACACGCGTAGCCATTCTGATGACACGCGGCCGCATGCTGAGGATGAAACATTTGCTGCTCCTGAGGATGAAACATTTGTGACTAGAGTCTTGGAGTTAGTTTTTTCCTCAAAGTGACACACTACCCGAGTTATGCTCAGTTTTTTGGCGAAGTTTGACACACCAAGCTCAAAAGGTTGCCCATCACTGGTGTAGATTGATTCTAATTCTTCTTTGCTTACAAATTCCCCCTCCACCTGCCTTTTCATTTGGCCCTATTTGATACTGACCTTATCATTTCTCTCCTAGGAGACCCTTTTGAGAATCTGATGAAAACCACCAACTCTACCTTTTCTCCCCAGCTGAGCTCTGCATATACACTGCCTTCTTCATTTTGAAGACTTAGTCATTATCTCCCCATGAAAGCCACTCTGCCTATGTTTGAATCATGGATCAATCTTTTCCAGCCATGCATCCTCACACAAACTGCTCAAGTTCTCTGTCAAATTTATAAAATTGGACCAACCATAGTAGTTTCCTCAGACTGTTGGTGTGAGGACAAACTAAATTAATAATACACAAAGCTTAAGCAATGCCTGAATCATAACAAACATTTGACAAAATCTGGAAGAAGACTCTACAGAGATGAGAGTGTGCCCTCGGTCCTTCTGTCTCTGCCACGATTTTAATGTTCTTCCTGTATGTTTTGCTAGTGCCCTGGCATCCTGGCCTCACCTCTAGCAAACAGTTACAGAGAATATAACTGTTTACCTGTCTTTCTTCCCTCCCAACTCTAGTTTCCCTGTAACCAAAGACTGAATTACATCTTTCCTCTCTTCCCAGTATTCTGAACAGTATCTGGTATATTATAGGAACTCAGAAAATATTTGTGAAATAAAAATGGATGAACACCCTTATCCCCAGAAGGAAATCTGATACAGAACATTCATTGCATAACTATTTTTTGAATGAATGGATAAATTTATGAATCATATCTTGGTATAGCAGGAGTAAGCTCCAAGCTGATTTGGACAGTAAGATAATTGTTGCACATAATTTTATGATGGAGCCTAAATACCATTTTCTTTTAAAATTTTTTCCTTCCTTTTTTATGCTTTGCTAATAATTAAATTCATGATCACATAATTTGATGTTTCCCTTGTGTATATTCAACATATGTGATGATATTTTAATCACCTATGTACATAGATGACTGGTGAATGTTTGATAGTCATTATCTTCCCCCAAAGAAGTCCAAACTTCGTTTCCATGTCATTATCAGTGTGAACTATTTAATTCCCACATTAACTGTTAGTTGCCAAAAGCATGAAGCAATCAGCTAAGCTTTGACGCTATGGTAACATTGAGAGCAATAGACAATATTTCTTTAATGGGTAATGTTCCTAAGAATAAATGTGAGCAAATGTTGGCAGTCAAAGGTTAGACAGAAATAAATGTGTTACCCGAAGTCTTGCAAAGCAGATGCAATTCAGTTTGAAATGACTGTTTGCCTAAGACACCACTATTGTTGCTTGAAACAAGAAGAAGAAAGTTTGGTGAACTATTTCAGAAAAAGTGTATATTAACTGTACTTAGCTTAAATGTATCTCATGATAAAGATGTTTTGGTAGGAGAAATTCTATGAAACTAAACAAAAATACTCCCTATACACAAAGATAGATTTATAGTTCCAGCACTGAACACATGTTCAGGGAAAGGATAAACTTCTAGCCAACACTTCTAGGCATACTTTTATCATATAACTTCAGTGAGTTATAAGCACTTCAGCAAGCATGAAAATAAAAACAATTACAATTTTTTGAGCATTTACAGTCATACATCACTTAACAACAGGAATATATTCTGTAAAATGCATCTTCCGGAGATTTTATCCTTGTGTGAACATCATAGAGTGCACTTATACAAACCTAGATGGGATAGCCTACTTACACACACAAGCTAGATGGTATAGCCTATTGCTCCCAGGCTACAAACCTGTACCGCATGTTACTGGACTGAATACGGTAGGCAATTGCAACACAATGGAAGTATTCGTGTATCTAAACATATCTGAGCATAGAAAAGGTACAGTAAAAATATGGTATAGAAGCTTTAAAATGGGACACTTGTTCAGGGCACTTACCATGAATGGACTGCGTATGACTGGAAGGTGCTCTGGTGAGTCGGTGAGTGGTGAGGGAATGTGAAGGCCTCGGACATTACTATGCTCTGCTGTGGACTTTATAAACTGTGTACACTTAGGCTGCACTAAATTTATTTAAAAAATACTTTTCCTTCTTCAATAATAAGCTAACCTTAGCTTGCTATGAGTTTTTTACTTTATATACTTTTGAATTTTTCTTAACTTTTCAACTCTTTTGTAGTAATACTGAGCTGAAAACACAAACACATTGTTCAGCTGCACAAAAGTATTTCTTTCTTTATACTCTTATTCTATAAGATTTTTCTATTTTTTTAACATGTTTATTTTTTAACTTTTAAACTTTTTATGTTAAAAACTAAAACACAGGCACACGGAGGTCTACACATGGTCAGAATCATCGAGATCACTCACTGTCTTCCACCTCCACATCTTGTCCCACTGGAAGGCCTTCAGGGTCAGTGACGTGCATGGAGCCGTCACCGCCTGTGATAACCATGCCTTCCTCTGGAACGCCTCCTGAAGGACCTGCCTGAGGCTCTTCTTGAAGAGGTGCCACTCTTTTCAGAAATAAGTCTATGGCAGTGGTCGGCAAACTCATTAGTCAACAGAGCCAAATATCAACAGTACAACGATTGAAATTTCTTCTGAGAGCCAAATTTTTTAAACGTAACCTTCTTCTAATGCCACTTCAAAATAGACTTGCCCAGGCCGTGGTATTTTTGTGGAAGAGCCACACTCAAGGGGCCAAAGAGCCGCATGTGGCTCAAGAGCTGCAGTTTGCCGACCACGTGTCTATGGTAGTTTGCTTGATTTGTTTTGTTTTTCTCATCATAGATTTACTTGTAAATAGATAATGTACCATGAACATTCCTCTCTATTAATAAAATCATTTCGGTGCTAGGGTCCGTCTTTTCAAACTTTTTAAGAAGCTTATTGTGCTCTGCAAAATCTTCTGCAAAAACCTTTCACTGCGAATTTTGGGGGTTCTTCTTTTTCTTCTCTTGCAGTTTCCCTTTTCTCTTGTGTCTCCTTCAGCCACTGCATTTCAGATCCAGTTCCTAAAACTCCTCATTAACCAGTTCCTCTGGATCCACCTCTAGGAGATCCTTGATGCCATCCTAATCCACACCCAGGATGAAGTGTCTGCCATCGAAATCACAGCCTTGTTGATTTTTGCAATCTTTTAATCCATGGCAAATCCTTTCAAGTCATGAATGAACCTTTTCAGTGTCTTTTTCCACATGCCATTCATACTCTTTGGTGACATCACCCCAGGCCCAAGCAAGGATCTTGATGCAGTCATAAATGTAGTAATCCTTCCACAATTGCGTCTGTGTCTTCCTCAGTTGCAACAATAGCTTAGGCAAAGGTTCTCCTTTAAAGCTGCCATAATTCCTTGATCCATTGGTTGGATCAAAGAGGTGGCGTGTAGAGGGATAACAAAACCACTTTGATATTGGGATAAAGATCCTCAATAAAAGAAAAATGTCTGGAAATATTATCAACAATAAGCACAATCTTAAACAGTATGTTATTCCACAAACTGTACTTTCCATTTTACTAGCATAGCAATCCAGGAGGACACCCTGGAGGAAGGACTGGGTCATGTAAGACTTCTTATCCTCCTATAGCACACTGGCAATATGTGCTTATTGATATGCTTGAAGGCCCTGGGTTCTTACTGTGCCTAATCAAAAGGGTGTCTATTTGTAGCCTGCAACGTTGTCCCCAAGCAAGACGGTTATCATGTCCTTAAAAACCTTGAAACCGGGTATTGGCTTGGCTTCTTTATGAATAAAAGTCTTTTATACATCCATTTTCAGAACAGGGAAGTTTCACCCATATTGAATATTTGCTCTGGCAAGTAATTTTCCTCCACAGTCAGCTTATCTGGAGTTTCCAAACATTCTTCAGCTGCCTTCACATCAGCACTCGCAGACTCACCACTCACTTGCACATTATTTAATAAATAATGATTCTTGAGTGGTTCAAACTACCCAGAGCTAGCAGTAAATTCAATATCATAGTCAGGTCCAGCCTCTTCTTTCAACAATCTTTCTGCTTTGGCTGTGATCATCATGGAGCTTAAAGAGACATGCTTCTGTGTCTAGTCTCCAATCCAGATCATTAGAAGTTTCTCCATGTCTCATACAGGCCCTTCTTGAATTTTTATTAGTCTTGTTGCCTTCAATGAAGTAGATCCTTTGATAACTTCTGTCATTTTATTCTTGTTCTTGGAGATTGTAGATATGGTAGAATCGGACATGCCTAACCGGTGAGCATTACCCATAGTTGATTTTCCACTTTTGTAATCCTTATTCACTATTAATTTCATTTCTATGTCAATCACTCAATGTGGCCTCTTAATGGCAAAATGAGCAGTAGATTTTGAAGCTTAGAGGTTATGATGAATCAAACAACATGAGATCAAATCAAGCACACAAAAAAAAACAATACAATCAGGAGACCCCATAAACATTAGATGTATGAGGCTACTGCCGGTATAAACCAACATACTATTTTATAGCAAACTTTTTTATAAGTAAAAAGAGTACACTCTAAAATAACAATTAAAAATATAGTATAGTAAATACATATGCCTGTAGCACAGTCATTTGTTAATCATTATCAAGTATTCTGTCATGTACATAATTACATGTGGTATACTTTATATGACCAGCATCACCACAAACATGAATATTGTGTTGCACTAGGATGTAGGAATATTTCAGCTCCATTATGACCACAGTCATATATGTGGTCCATTGTTGACTGAAACATCATTATGCAGCACATAACTACACCATAGTTAGGCACTATTTATGGATAGGCAGTGTTTATATAAACCTCTTCTAATTCTTATTACAAACTCATCAGTTGTGTGTTATGATCCCATTTTAGAGATAAGAAAACTGAGGTTAAAAGAAGGTGCTTAGATGATACTAGTCTGGCATTCTAGAGCATTGTATTCAGATATTTTCCATGAAAAAATTTACTTATAGATAGCACTTAATAAATTTGTATTTAATTGAATCTTGTCACTTGGAGGGGAAGAAAGGTACTACAGATTAATAAGTCTCTTTGCTTTCATATGCAGTATCTAATATAATACTTTCCCTATCACTGTGAAATAGACCAATTTTACTGACTTTATAAGTGATGAAACGGTTTCATAATAGTTAAATTAGTTGCCAAGGACAGAAAAAACTCCAAAAAAATCTTCCTTGCCTTGTATTACATTCAGGCTGTCTCCATAAATAACTGAGTCAAGTTGGAACTAGAGGACCCTTAGGGTCAATTAAAATTTTTGGCTTTTTGGATTAAAACACAGTTCATGATGTTTTTGGAAAAACTTTCAAAAGCCTACTCTTCAAATTTTAAAAATACACATTTTGGAAAATTGATGCATTTATTGTGATGTAATGATTTAGACACACTTTAATATATTTAAATTTAAAAACAGAATATTTACATATAATCTTTCGATAAATAATAAATCCATTTGATAAACGAATTTTTTGTCATAAAAGTAGGGAAAGGTTTTACTTATGTGTTTAGAATTAGAATAAAATAAAAGTTAATTTTAGTAACTGATATTTAGCCAGCATTATGCTATTAGTCATTTAAAATTTACCATAACTAAAGATAATGGTGCCAGTGAAAATAATGATATATAAAGAATTAAAATCTTGATGGAAGCCTTAGTGAGAATCACTTTCCATTTTGTCTCTTATGAGTTCTTAAATAACCAAATATTTAGTTAGAATACTTAATTGTGGGATTTAAAAAAAGATTAACAAGAAACAAATAAAATCTGTGATTATGAGAATTAGAAAATAGGGCAATAGGCTTACATTAAAATCACAAGTCCTGTAGCTAAATCAGAATTTATTTTAGAATTTTATCATTAAAAAGAAAATAAATATTTAGAGGCCTGAAGTATTAGATGATTTCTGACTCTATTATTATATTTTTAATATGTTATATCATAGAATAGACACAGTTATTTTTCTTAGACCCTGAGTAGATGTTATTTATTTTAGGATTGTATCATTAAAAAGAAAATAAATATTTAGAGGTGTGAAGTATTAGATGATTTCTGTCTCTATTATTATATTTTTAATGTGTTATATCATAGAATAGACACGGTTACTTTCCTCAGACCCTGAGCATCTATCAGAAGTGCCATCATAACTGTTCAATAAATGTTTCTCAAATTGAACAGATGTTTGGCTGCCTGATGTTGCATCCAAACTCCAAACCTAGCCAGGAATTTTAATTTTGAAGTCATCCCCCAGCTTCTAAAAGTTTAAAGTCACATTTATTAGACAAATACTCAGAGAAGAAGTAAAGTTATGATAAGTAGGCAGACATATGAGCTCTGTGAGAATCACCAGGGCCTGATATTTCTAACATCATGAAAAAAACAGAACTACTTAACTCCATGTGCTTTAAGTCTCAGGATGATAAGAAAAATATGTTTTCAATCTTTCCCCAAATGTATTCAGTTCAATATGAGAATAGATATGTCTCATATTAATACTTAATTTCTAAATACTCATGAGCTCTATTAAAATTCCCTGGCAAAATCCTACCATGCTTTCCTTCCAGTGGGCTCTCACTCAAGGTTTTGGCAGGCTCGGACTCATTAGCAGGTTTTTCCTTCCCAGTCTCATTTCTGAGCACACCCTAACGGAGCTCTGGGAACTCACTGTTTAAAGATATTCTTTACAGAGAGTGGAAAAGGTATGTGTTGACTATCTAAAGGAGATATAACTCAAGGTAATGGAGTATAATAGAGAAATGTGAAAAGTCTTTAAAACAAGTTCACAATATATAGAGTTATCCTCTGCATCCATATCTATGCACAAAAGTATGGAATTGAGCTAAGTTTTCATAGAGCTGAAGTCCACTATTAAATTAAAGGAGCCCCCACTTTGTGTCTAGTGCATATGCACACTGAACCATTACATGAGTGGTCCCCTAAGCCATAGCTTCATAACAATCATAACTTTCAGATGTAAGTGGTGTTCTCTTTCACTCATCACCATTTACCATTCCAACCACTCTGGGAAAGACTGATTAGCAAGCAAAACTTCAGAAGATGACCTTAAGCTCCAAATTTTGAAGAGCTCTTCTGAGGCTAAGGAGAGGTTCTGCTTGAAGTGGATAAGTACACACAGCCACTGAGTCAATAATTGTTGGGTGGATGGATGGACAAAGGGATGGATGAGACATGGGCTTGCAATATTTCCAATGGTTAAATAGCTCCAGATATTCTAATGATATTGAAAATTTTATTTCCACTGTCAGAAAGACACCTCAGAATAAATACGCCCAGATGCCCTGGTTAGGTCTTTTCCATACACAACTAAGCATTAGTGATACAGATTTTATAAAATGTTAATAAAGACTTTTAGTAACATAAATTCTTGTCCCCTCATAATAGTTTTTAGGAACATCTAAATCTCCCTTTCTTTACAGGCAACTCTCCCCCCCCCATCCACAAAATAATTAATATTAGCTTTAAAATGGGAATCCTCCTGAAACTGTACACTGTTACCTAATATTTAACACTGGCTAATTTCTGTACTATATAATTGTCTAACACCCCAACACCAAATATTTGTCTGTGACAGTGTCATAAATTTTATTTAAGGCTAAAAAAGACCAAGAGAGAAAGAAGGAACTAGAAAGTTCTTTTAGAAAGATATCATGAATTCAAAAATTCAAGCTTATGAAAACTTGCTCTGAAGTTAAAAATATGAGAACATTGTCAGTGCAAACTTTGTAAGATGCTTCTAAAAATAAAGTTATTTTGCTGCTTTTACACAACAATCAATGCAACACAGAAAGTTATATTGAATATGTACTTGCTCCATATAAAATAACATATTTAGTACCCCAAAGTGAGAAAGAAATTCTTACCACCTTCTTTAGTGAACAGGTTGACGAGGTTATGCACTGTGTCTGTCAGCTCCAGCTGCTGCTTCTGAAGGACACTGTTGTTGGTGGTCGCTCTATTCAGCTGCTTCCCAAGTTCCTGGATTATATATGTTTGCCGAGTAACCAAGGTTTGGAGAGTCTCCTTCTCTTCCCTTAAGGTGTCCAACTCTTCCTTGTGCTTTCCCTCCAATTCTGAGATTTTATGTTCTAATAAACTATAAGGAAATGAAGAAAAGATTTAGTTTTAAAAATGCTATACAAAAAATTGTGATTCCCACTAGTGCCTGACTTTATCTACACTAATAAAAGAGTAAGATGAAAATTGACCATACCTTTGTGACGCCCACCAGCCAATCAGAAGTGAGTATGCAAATTAACCCAACAAATATGACGGGTTAATTTGCAGAGTGGATGCAGGCGTTCCACACAGCCCTAGCTGCTCCGGGCCTCTGGGCAGCGTGGGAAGGCAGAAAGGTGGCTTCGGGCTGGAGCGAAAAGGCAGCTCCGGCTGAAGTGAAGGTGGTGCTGGCAGCCAGGGGAAGGAAGGCCCATTCTTGCACAAATCTTTGTGCACTGGGCCTCTAGTTTAGTTATAAATCTTAATTAGATTTTTCACTATAGAAATATTTTGTGAGAGATTCACAATATGCATATCTGTATATTAAGTATATAATAGAAGTGACATGTCAAATGAAGAATTCTTAGACCAATTGTTGTCAGAGTAATTTTTGTTTCCTAACTATAATTTATATCCTGGGGTTTATCTTATATCCAGGGTAGCTGACTTGGACCCAAACAATTACAGTCTGGACAAACTGTATGTAGTTTGACTTTCATTAAGGCAATAGTTCTAATAAGAGAGAGAAAAAGTCCAGGAAAAAGTATGAACAAAACATAGAAACTATTTTTTACTTACTTTGCTTCATTCATTTGGGATTCTTAAAATATTAACAGTGATTAAATTTCACAACAGTTCTGTGGGCTCAGGGAAGAGTATATCCAAGTAGAAACCACGTGACCAGAGAATAAGCTATGTAAAATCACAATGAGTTAGACTGATTGGGATTTTTGATACCTGCTCCACTATCAACTTACTTTATCTTTCAACCTAAGGTTCACAATGAGCCCTAAAAACACCACAAATTTCAAAACCACCACATAAATGGTTCCAAAAAGAAAGACCACCAGCTGGTGGCCTGGTCTTACAAAAGGACCTGAGATGTTTTGCTCAGGGCGATGCAGTCTTCCACTGAGAACCTTCTCTCGGGCTCTTCAGAGGATACCCCCCTTGCAGATTGCACATTAAAATGACAGTGAATGCAGAAGCACTCCTGGACCCTAGCAACTGACTGGAAATGAAAAGCATTTACAGTTTATAGAGTGTATAATGTACTGGTATTCCTTAGAGGAAAAGCCTTATTCCGTTTTCTCAGTTCTGTTTTCAGAAGGTTCCACCAGTTGTTAGTTTACAAGGTGTTATTCAAATGTAACATACCAGACTGGGCACTTAATTTACCTTGGAGAAATATAGCACTGAATCATTTCTATAAGTTTTCATAAAAGGGACACTAGGGAGTGTTTTAAATTTAATACTTAAATAATAAAACAGAGCATGTTTGAAGAGCCGAATTTTCCAACTCCATGTACTGGGAGATGAGCTGGAAGGTCTGATGAACTTTCACACAGATTAAGTGTGAAGATGAGAACTGCTCATGGGCATTCTAGATCTTTGCCAGCAAATCTGTCCTTGAAGAGGATGCGGCCCAGAATGTGACAGGAATTCGGCCTGTTGAACCAAGGCTGAAAAACACCTGGATGCTTCTGAGTATAAGACCCTATTAATTTACAGCACCTTTGGTACCCTTCCCAGATTCCCAGATGAAAATTTTGCATTGAGACCTGGGAAGGGCAGCTCTGTGACTTGTGCAAGAAAAGCAAAGCCAGGCCTCTATTCTGAGTTGCATTCCTTCTACAGAACAACAGTGAAAGGTGCTCAACCCTGACTGAGCCTTAAGCAAATTCGATATAGTGATTTGGGGAAAATATGATGATCATTAATATCTTTTTAAATGTTCTTTTGGAAATGAAAAATTTAGGTAAGGAAATCAGAGTAAGATGAAAGACCATATCTCTGAGGAGTAGGTACGATCCAGAGCCTTTTAGCATTTTCTTCTGTGTCAATACTTGCTGCTGGAGAACTTGGTGGTTGAAAAACAAAACAAACAAAAAATATTTCTAATGGCTAAGTGATTAGTGTACGTCTGCGGATGTCAGAAGAGGTTTTCTTTGTGCCCATTAATATTTGGCCTTCAGATCTGAGAATTAACCATAATTCATTCTCAGTTTATTTTTAAAAATTATTTTCATTTCTCCTAAGACAATGATAAGATAGAAGATGTCCATAATATAGAGTCAATTGACTTATAAGAAAATTGTCTTTTAAATTCAGAAGTTATAGTATACTACCAAGAAACCTCAGAATTAACTATTAAAATGATGATACTCTAAAGATCAAAATGTGAATGCTATAGTCATATAATACTACATAAAAATTCTAAATTACTATTTTGTTCCTGAAGTAAGATGAGCATTGGCCTTTTAGTCTTCCTACTCAGTAGGTAACATTCTGGTTTGGAAAATAACACGCTATAGTTATAACTTGTATTTATTACTCTCTAAGTGCCAATAGTGTTCTCAGCACTATGCAAAATGTAAAATGAGACTATTATTCCTATTCTAAGGGTTTATTTTTAGAGAGAAAACCTCAAATAAAGCAACAGATGCTATAAGAAACTTCAATTTCAGACATAATACTATAAAAAACATTTGCACCAATGTTTTTCCACTACCTACTTTGGATGCATTTCTTGCTCATCAAGAGGACATATGAAGATGGCCACTATCTGAGATGTCAAGAAAGGAGTTTTGTTTTTCAGGATAATTTGGAAAGAGCTGTGAATAGAAAGTTCGTCAAAGAAGTCCTGGTGCCAAAGAAAACAATTCTGGACACTGATTTGTGGAAGAATATCCATTCCCTAAGTAAAAAGAGTATACATTTAGTATGCTGGAAGGAACATTAGTTTCCACAATTCACTAAACAACCTTTAATGCACCATGACTACCAGGTATCAATAGACGTCAATATAGCTGCTATCTTAAAACAGCTATTCATGTAAAGAAGGGGTTGCTCATACAGGCAGGAAGCCTGCTCTGCATCACAGACATGGCACAGAATTTGAAATGAAATATATGCATAAAATAATATGCATGGAAACCTATGACAATGTTTTCCATATGGCAGGTCTTACCAGTTATTTATCTCTTCCCATTATTTTCTCATCTCATTTCTTCATTTGGAATTCCTTTAATAACTTTTGTACTCTAGCAATTCTCTACTAACCTTGTTTGTTAGGTGTAACCTTTATAATAATAACTTTTTAGAGTTCTTCAGGCAAGACTGATCTCTTCTTGACCCTTCCATTTTCTTTGATACTGCTTGTCCCTCCCTTCTGTCTTCTCTTTATATTTGGCTTCCAAAAAACTATTTGTTTTTGATACTTCTCATCCATTGGCTATTATCTACTTGGGAAGTCAGCCCTTCCTCTTCACTATTTCCAAAATGGTTTGAATCCAACACTTTCTTGCCAGAAAAATGCATATGCTATCTCTTCTTACTAATTACGTTGTTGTAATATACCATTATAGTTGTGTAGTATTTTAAAACTCTTATCTACTTTAATTCTGAAAGCAATATAGAGATACGGAGTGAGTAGCTATTACAAGCCCCAGTTTATAGGTAATAATCTAAACACTTTGTCCAAAACTGTGCACATATTGTGTCAGAACCAAAATAAAAAGCTATGTCTTCTAACTCATCAAATTAGAAATCTACCCACAACATCCCAGTGCTGGGACAACTAGCATTCGAGTCACATCTCTTTGATAATATAAGCTCTACCTTTTTCCACCAATTTAGGGTTTTTTATTGATTAAGATATTACATATGTGTCCTTATGCCCCCATTGTGCCCCTCCCATTCATGCCCTCACCCCCTTGGTGTCTGTGTCCATTGGTTATGCTTATATGCATGCATACAAGTCCTATGGTTGATCAAACCTCAGAGGGAAGGTAGGGGAGGGTGGGGGTGAGGGGGAGAGATCACTCATTTACATTTTATGAGGAATCAAGGCATCACCTTTACATCATCTCCTTATTATTTGCTGCTTCCGTCTGGTTATTCTGGGAGTTTGCTTTCACAATATTTCAACATTTCCACCTTTCACACGTATAAAAAAACAAACGTCTTGACCAAGTCAGGTTTTCTTTTTAATCTCAACTGTCATTTTCTTAAACACCACTCTGCCTTAATAGCTCTGCCATTAAATTAAATTTTCTTACTCAATATATCGATCATATCCCATTTTGTCCTGAAGCCTTTTATTGGTTCTCTCACATTTTCCCTATTCACCTCAGATAGGCATAAACACCTCTATATATAAATGTCAATCTGAAGGACATTACAGCTCCAGTGTCCTAAAATTAGATAAGCAAAGGCATATTTTCTGTGATGATGGCCTTTAGCAGAACGTTTAGTTTAGGTTTATATGTATAATCCAAAACCTGATGCTGATTCCAAACTCCAGTTTGCTGTTTTCTAGAGTACATTCCGTATTTTTATCGGTTAAGAGTTTCAGTGTTAAGTTTTTGAGAAGCCTAGATTAAATAAACACTTTTTTATTAAGATGCATTTTTTAGAATTAGTGTTCCATGGAACAGCAACTTAAGGAACTGTGCCCTTATATCTTAATATACAAATCAAGCTACAAATGCAAAGACAGAGTTTCTCACAGGATTCTCAGTACTTCCTGTTTCCCATCTTTCTGCAAACACTTTGAGAAGAGACATATATAGGATTTTGGCACTTCACTTCTAGCTTGAGGCAGAGGTGCACTTTAATGAAGAATAAAATAAACAAAATGATCTAGGTCTTGAACCTCAGCAAAGGGTTCTAATTGAGTGTATACAAAGCCTTACTTAAAGTTTTTGGTTAACTTTTCCTCCTCAGTCCACAGCTTGCCCCCTCCCACATATCTTATTGGAAATATTTCAAATCATTGAACACATCTTGAAGCTTTCACAGAAAAAGCTCTCCCTTTCAAATTGTTTCCCACAATAGAGTTCTTAACATAGCAGCCAGTGAATTCATAGCGGTGACAGCTGCCTAAGCTCTATGTGTGTAAATATAGCTCTTAGACAAGGGGGAAGATGTGAAAATATAGAAATCTTCCCATTTTATCTGTCTGAACCTACTTACAGATGTTTCCATTTTTAACTTTTATTTTGAAAATGTAATGTCAACTTGTGTTGCAAATAGGATTTTAAAAAGTGATTATTTCTTGTTCATTCAAAGAAGGGTATATAGTAAATTCAGATTAAATTTATACTTTCAATTTATACTTGTACAAAGCAAATTCTCTCTAAAAATATGAAGTTTATTATTGTGATTCAAATGAGGACAGAAGTACAGATTAGTACAAGTGAACATTGGCAGATAAATGTTTTAAAGTTTTGGAGTAAATAAGGATAAGTTAAATATGTTGTAGAAGCCAGTAATCAAGAAGAAAATAAAAGATACACTTCATGGCATAAAAATGTATATTTCTATAAAAATAGCTTGGACAATAAATGACTGATTAGAGAAAATATTTCCTACATACACGAAAAACTTTAGCATTCATTACAGAGCTTATATGAGTTAATAAAGCAAAGATAATGCTAGTCAGAGATAAAGAAATGCAAATGGTCGTAAATGTGAAAAGACACACAAGCTAACCTCTCAGATAGACAAGATTAATAAAATGGCTAGCAAGGTTTGGAGAAATTAGAAAGCTTACACGTACTTGTGGAGAATGTAAATTTATAGTACATCTATGGCAATGAGTGAGGAATATCTGTATATAGTTACATGTGTAATATATTCATGATAGATTTTTATGAAGTAGAAATAAACTCAGCATTTAAAAAATAGTTACAATCTACACATATGCATCATATAAATATGTACTTATGTATGTGTGCAATTGTGTAGGGGTGTGTGTCTGTGAAAACACACATAAATATGTATGCTCTACTAATATATACTTACGCATTATCTTAGCATTCATAGAAAAAGTCTGAAAGAATAAGCACCAAACTGCTAATCTGTTGATGATTCTTTGCAGGGGTTGGTGGTGATGGAGGTATGGAATTAGGGAGACTTCGATTTTCAATTGTTACACTTCCATATAATTTAATGTTTAAATCAAGTGTGTTACTTTTTTATTAATCAGAGATATGTGGTAAATAGTAATGAATCTAGGATGGTCTGGGAAGATGCTGTCTAGAGATTTAAAAATTGGGCTGAATTATGAACCTCAGAATGTGGGGTGATAATTTTAGGTGCCATGCAATGGGCTTTTGGGGATGCAGAATAATGGTTAAAACACCATCTCTATTTTATCTAAGTTAAAAACAATTAATATATTTATGATATTTAATGTAAACTATGTGATTTGTATTTTTCATAAAATATATTTTTCAGCTGTGTGTGTGTGTGTGTGTGTGTGTGTGTGAGTGTACAGAGAATGACATTTGTTGGGATAGAGCTACTGGAACATTTACCACTTCATCATTCATTCAAAACAGCATTTGATACTATATATACTTTCTGTAGAGAATTGTGCCTGAGAGCATGAAGACAAAGACAAATAAAACACAATCTCTGTGTTCTGGAAGTTCACACCCTAATAGTAGAGAGATAGATAAACACGCACACATATTACAACGTGATGGGATAAGTGAAATAATGGGGAAAAAACAAGGTACAGTGTTATCACATAAGTTGTCATGAATAAGTCTATTTGGCAGAGTCAGAGGAGGGTTCTTGGAGGGGATAACATCTGCAGTAACATCTGACTTTGAAGGGTGGGCAGAAATTTGTGAGTTGAATAAAGAACTGCAGGACATTCCAGATCAAGTGAAACATTATTTCTGAAATAACATCAAACCTCCAGTGTGATACTAACAACTGGCATAATTCACACTTACCGTGTGCGCCAGGCACTGTTGTCAGTGCATTATATGCATTAACTCAACCTCTCATCAAGCCCATGTACTACTATTTTCATCACCCTTATGTTACAAATTAGGAAAGTAAAGCACAGAGAGTTTAAGTAACTTGCTGAAAGTCACACAAATAATATGTAGCAGAATCGGTTTTAACAGGATCAAGGGAAAGTGAAATTCAGGCAGTTTGGCCTCTGAGCTCATACTCTTTGCTGTCAGATCATACTTTATAAAATTTAAGAAGGCCTGTGGATGTGAGGCTGTAAAATTGGGATTATAATGATCAAGGACTAGGTTCTATGCTAAAGAACTTGAGCTTTCCTCAGTCAGTCCAGAGAATCATTAGGGAGTTGGCAGATGCTGTCTAGAGATTTAAAAGTTGGGCGGAATTAGTGTGTGGGGTACTTAAACAAAAGGGGGAAGTAATCCAACATGTGTTTTGAAAAGAAGGCTGTGGCAGAGCTCTGGGTGACAGGTTTGAGAGGCAGTAAGCCTTACCGCAAAGGCTAAGAAAAGAATTAATAGGAGTTTGATCTAAGACACAGTCAGTGGAAACAGAAAGAACAGGATGAATTGGAAAAATATTTAGGAGATGCAACTGACAGCACCAGCAGTCGTTACTGAGTTGTGAGGAATCAGGGCAATGAAAGAATTAAGAAGGCCCTTAGATTTCTAGTTTGGTTCAGAATTGTTCCACTGACACATCATAATGTTAACAAAATTTAAATTAAAAAAGTTATATGCATTAAATTCATTTTTAAAAGCATGAGAGGAGGAAAAAAATATATTCTATTAAATCAGTATCTGTAGGTGTTCCATTTAGGATGTATAGAAGAGAATAGCATAAATTTAAATACTTTTCCTTGATCCCTTCTATCTACAACTAACATAATTCAACCTAATTTAATGCTAGAAGTTAGAAAGACCAGTATTTTGTGAAGAACTTATCAAATGGAAGATAGCTTTAATGAATAAGACTGTGATTTAACATTTCATTTTTTTGGTTAGATTAAGGACTAAAAAAATCAATATTTTATTATGCCATTGCAATGCATTGTTTGTAAGGTATAACTCAGTATCTTAAGTTATACATACTTCAATCACTTAAATTAATTAACATAATAACTTTCCATAAACTCCAGCTAGAAGATAGATGAGGCTTGTCAAAGAAGTTCCGTAAATTCCCAAGGTAAAATAAATAGTTTATATTTCCTACTCCAGTATTAGGAGGAATAAATAATGATCTATAAAGGAATAGGCCAAAAACAACTGGCCTACTCCTTTCCTCAAATTTATATTTGTTTGTGTTAAGAGGATAACTTGACAACCACATCAATTAATCCTGAAGCTGCATCATGTTGGAAAAATATTTTTCTATTAAGACAAAGAGTCATCATGCACTTGAACCCTAATGCTGTCATATACTAACTGTTTGGTCACAGGCAAGTTACTTGACCTATGTGAACTCCAATTTCTTTATACATAAAATGGGAATAATAATAAATGCTTTGAAGAATTAGTTGGAGGAATTAGCATGCTTACACTATGTTAATACACCTGGCACAGATGTTCACCTGATATTAGATAGCTGGGCAGCAGATAGTTTTGCTAAAATTATGTCAGAATGACCATCACATGTGTAGTTACACTTCACTCTGGATGTTCCTACTAAATATTTTCCTAGTCCTCACTCTGCTTATTAAACACAAGTATCAAGAAAATCCAAATGTTCCATCTTTGTATACATGAAATGTTGATGTCCCTTCCTGTTATAGCCGAGAGAGGCAGAAGAATTTCTTCTGGAATATATTTTCACCTGGCTATGCTCCCACATTGGAAGAAGTTGGGATTAAGTTAGAGATGGGCAGATGCTTTGAAACCTGGTCAGTTGACCAAACCTTTAGACCAAAAGATCTATTTATATATTTGGTTCAGCTGAAGGAATTTGCATTATGGCATCTTTCCCTGCTCACCCCTCTTTTCCATTGTTTTGAGCAGAAGTGGGCAGGAAACATACTGGAGGGATCTAATAGAAGTTGACAATTATGTGTCACATTCTGTGGTCAAACCAACCCTCTATGTGTAAGGTGAATATTAATGCTTCCCATTGCTTGAGTTCTTGGTTGTATAATTGCAATTATATGGGCCAGTTACTCATCTCTTACTTCCAAGTGCTGTTTCCTTGAGGTAAGAAACAAAACCAAGTTTGGAATTAGCATCCAACAAAAGAAAAAAGATCCTAAAGAAAACAAACTGGAATGAAGCTTCTTGGTGTCACCACCACTAGACTGTTAGGAAAACAAATAGTAGAAAAAAAATGTTGTTAATTGTATTCCTGCTTTGTGCCTTTTGCCATTTCGGGGATAAAGAAGTGAATCTAAGGAGGCCCAAAACCCATTTTCAACCTTACAAGTGATGCATTTAATTTGTCAGGATGTAAATCAGCAGGACCTCTCAGCATGATCATGTAGTATAATCCTGTTCATAAAATATTCCTCCTTGTTTTGCCAAAGAAGCAGTGCCCCTTCCCAAGGGCCAGCTCACCCAAATGGCAGCTACCGCCCCATCCGACTCAAACTGGTAAGTCACTCACCCAGACACAACCGCTGACATTCCCTGGGGAGGAAGCAAGGCTTAATTTAGATAATCCCCTTTGCAAAGTGTATTAGCTGATCCAAACCAGACCTGGCTGTCTGAAGGCATGTTGTTCCTACATTTCAGAGATGCTTCAATGTAGAAATTGCTTCTTTTTCTTTTGGAGGACTAAAATTCATTTATGGAATAGGTAGGGATGATCAATACGCTATTTTAAAATATATAAAACAGCTTCATATTTGACTTTGACCTTCTACCCACTTGAATGGGCCAGGGTCCCACATTTCTTTATTGCTCTAGAAAGTGCTTGGCAGAGTTCCTCCAATTCTGTCACATGAAAATAACAATAACAATAAACAGAATAGGGAAAGTATGCTATATATCACAAATGGGTACTTTTGGTTTCTAAAAAGACAAACTCTCTTTCTAAGTGGTTCATGGAAGAATATGCCTGGTTTAAGAATAGATATACCCCCAGGACTCCAATTGCACACAATGCATCCTTCAACAGGAAGACGCAGACACTACAGAGGTAGGACAAGTGTCAGGAGATACAGCACACTAGCAGAAAAACACCCCCAGGAACCACACATGAGGGAATGTCATGACTGAGGGTAAAAAAGAAAGGGGTGTAGAGCAGGAATAAAAGATACATGCTTTTGGTCAGCAGGAGCACACAACTGATTTTCTAATTAGAACATGAATCCCCGAGTTTATTGTGAAATATCTCTGTTGCTAGAAAATGGAAATGTTATAGTTCTGAAAAATATAAGTAGCAATAAACAGTGTGACTTATACATATAGGAAACCATGAATTAGCCATAGAAGTTAGCATTCAATGAGGGGAAAGTTCCTCGGCAGTAGCTATGTATATGCTTGGACAGGAGTCCGACTCCTTGAGAGGCGGGACGCATGGCAGCCTCTTCCACCTGAGCGGCAGTGGATTTCCAAACACGACTTAGCTTTACTGATGGAACAGAGAAAACTTTTTAAAAATATTTTTATTGCTTTTAAAGAGGAAGGGAGATAGAAACATCAATAATGAGAGAAAGTCATTGATCTGCTGCTTCCTGCACGCCCGCCGCCCCCCCCCCCCCCCCCCGGGGATAGAGCCCGCAACCGAGGCATGCACCCTGAATGGGAATCCAACCTTGACCTCCTGGTTCATAGGTGGAGGCTCAATCACTTAGCCATACCCGCCAAGCAGAACAGAGAATAACTTTTAAGCAGTTTCCCTTAAAAAAGAACATTCCATGTTGAGTATTCCTAGTAGGAAATGATACCAGGTGTTATATCAAGAATCATGATGGAAAGTAAAACTGCAAAATGGTCCAGAATCAGGGTATATGAGGAGGGAGGGAAAGAGAGAGACAGAGACAGTTCTCCTTTGTTTTTATACCCAAAATTAATGTGGCCCTATGCTTTCCTTTTCTTTTACTTTTTCCAAACCACTTCAAATTATTTTTTTAAAAAAACAGAGAGGTGGAGGATATAAGTCATGTTTAAATAATTTTGGAATACAGAAATCCTCACCTGTTTTTCTCCTGAATCTTTAGGATTTCATTTGTCTGTTGAAGAAGTTGCTTCTCTAGCTTGTATGTTGATAATGAATTCTCCAGCAGCTGTATTTCAAGTCGGGATGTTTGATTTAGCATCTGAGGTTAAAAGATAAAAACATTTCAGACTTCCATCACAAAGAGTAAAAACAATTATTTTGGGTTTTTACTTAGTTGTGTTTTCTTTTAAATTAAAATTTCTTCCAGAATATTTCATTGAATGGTCTACATCCTATAAAGTAATGTTTTACATGTCTCTTAAATATTATATTCATTTGAGATTGAGGTTGAAATTGAATGAGAAAACTGAGTTGTTAAACCCATTTTCATATTTAAAATTTTGTGTCCTGAATCCCTAGATATTTCACTGTTTTAGTTGCTTTATACATTGTATCACCAATATTTACAAGTGAAAAAAATGAGTTTTAGTACAAGGTCTTAGATATTGCGAATAATTAAGAATAATTAATAGGAATGTAATATATGCCTGCCTAGATCTATCACCTTACATAAACCAATTAGAAATATTTTATGACATAGTTTAGCCAGGTTCATGATCACACATTTATTGAACACCTATGTTATAGGTCATATCAGCCCTTCCAGATATCATATCATTTCCTGCACATGGGCACCTATTGAAGGAGGAATTATCATCACCACTTTACAAAAGAGGAAATATGTTCAGCAAGAGGCTAAAATCCACACAGGAACCAAGGGAAGAACTGCATTTCAAACACAGATAGTGTGACTCTAATTTTAATGCTCTACACAGAAAACTAAGAAGAGGGGGAGTCAAACTACTCTATCCTGGGGACTTAACCTGAAGAGATGAAGTGACCAGGAACCCAGATCACAATAAAGATAGACTGTAGTTTTCTTTTCAATTGTACTACACTGGGTCCTCTAGAAACTATAAATATTTGACTCATCTGTAATCATGAAGACTCATGTTGCTAGTTGAGTCTTAATATGAGTCTGTGAGTCCTGAACCAAACACAGTTATCCTCTGAACAAACACCACGTACTCCAGTCCTAGATGTCTTCAAACTGTGCCAATGTCCTTGTCCCTCCCTATCTCTGTCCTGCCCCCACTCCCTTCTTCCTTAAGGGAGGTAAAAAGGTCAAGAAAGAGGTATAATTCATTTTTAAAGCTCCACTGTCACTTGAAAACTTTTGCAACCATCCAATTTTTTGCTACAGCTACTTATTCTGGAGCAGATCTAAACCTATGCAAATGCACATAGAAAACCTTTTAAAAATAGACTGACGTGACCAGGGTTGGGCTTGGGCTATAGGAAGTTGTGGAGGAAGGAGAAAAATTTTTAGGGGAGCAGGATAGGGACTAGGGTGAGAGAGAGGCAATTACTTCAGTTGCAAGATATAAGGAGGTGTCAAAAAACTCAGTAATCAAGATAAAAAATATTTTAATACAACATTTTGAAAGAGCAAAATTAAAACCAAAAACATCCATGTTGAACATAATATCACTTTAAAATAAAAAGGATCTCTTCCTGAATATGCATGACTCAGTTTTGCATGACTTGCTTTCACTCCCCTCACCCTAGTCCCAGTGCTGCTGGGCACGGTGCAGGGTTGGGGTGGGGTGGATAAAGAAGAGAATAGTGAGATGGAGCATTTGCACTTTTAAAAAATTTTAAGGGATATGATTCATTTACACAGTTGTCATGAGTATGGGTCTAAAAGCCTGTCTAAAAGTTACTACAACCTATCAAAACTTATATTTGTGGAGTGTTTTAGAGTTTTAAAAAATATTTTACTATTCTGAGTCATTTCATTTGAGAGAAAACAGAAGCAAGAAGACCTGGGATTTGAAGACAGAGTTAGTAGCAGTGCCGAGGGGAAAAATAATAGAGAATATAAAGACTGTGAATACACAAAATATAACTTTCAATTATTAAACACAGTTTTGTGCAGGCAAGTTTTTGTGTTTATTAACTAGAATGATTATCAAATAATTACATAGGGGATGAGACAGCTGTATCTTTTGGTGACAGTGCTTGTCACAGAGAAAACAGTATTTATTGAATAAACAAAGAGTCCATTGTCTCATTGAATCAAGCGTATCATATGCCATGAAATAAAATATTTTCTTCCTTATTCATCATACTCTCTGATAACACTTCTTGATATTCTGAAATACCGAAATTTTTATTTTACAAAGGACAGAAGCTGTTCTTCTCCATGTGTAAGAAGAGCATGTGGGAACACTGAAAAAAGAATGGAATCATCCAAAATAAAAAATGAAGCTGCCTATGCTAAGTCTGGAGACTACTACAGCTCCTAAGTTTTCTCTGCATTGTCCTAACTTGAATCCATTTGTTATAGAGCAGCCAGAGTGATCTCTGTGAAAACAAAAGTCAGATCATTTCATCTCGTATGCTAAACCTGCGAATGGCTTCCCTTGGCAATTAGCATAAACCCCCAAGTTCTTAGCCTGGCCTACAAGGTCCTATATGATCAGGACCCTGCTCACGTCTCAGATCACTCTCCTTCTTTCTCGCCACATTAATTTCCACCGCAGGGCCTCTGAATTTGCAGTTTTCCCTGCCTGGAATGCCCAGATCCATGTCTACTTTCTTCTCATCATTCAGGTCTTGCTCAGGGAGGTCCTTCCTGGCCACTCTCTGTAAAGTAACCCCCATCCCCCCACATCATCCTCCATCAGGTCACCCTGTTCTATTTTATTTATGGAATCATCACTATTTGAAGTCATCCTGTCCATTCACTCATTTGCTGTCTTTCTTCCTCATGAGCATGTCAGCTGTACAGAGGCAGGATGACTCTGCCTGGAGCCCTCCATACCCCAGAGTCCAGCATGGGCCTGGCACCCTGGGGCCCTCAGAGCTATTTGTTGAATAATATGCTAGACCATAGACAATGAGTTATTCAAGTTGGGTAATGGTAAGAGAGGGGGTAACAGGCCACGTGAATATCAAGCTGGACTTCAATGATAATAGCCCAAATTTAAGGCAGCATCTGAATGTGGAAGAAGGAGGGGGACCAATCTCAGAAATCCAGGCTAAGTGTTGAGCACAAATACCATTCCCTTCTCTTCTTTCCCCATCACCTTGACCCAATAGCTGTGCTATTTCAGTTCTCTCCACTGATCTATTAAAATAGGCCCCAAGTTCAAAAGCGAGCAACTGAAAGAACTGTACAGGAAACTATGATAAATTGACCACTTTCTTGCCATGCATCCATGGAACTTGCTGCTTAGCAATAATCTAAGTGTTCCATTAAAATGACAAAAGTCATTTCCTTTTTAGCCTAAACACATTCCAAAAGCACAGCACTGGGGGGGAAAAAAGAAGAAGAAGAAGAAAGGAAAGAATGAAGGGAGGGAGGGAGGAAAGAAGGGAGAGAGGGGGGGGGAGGGAAGGGAGAAGAGAGGGAGGAAGGAAAGAAAGAAGGAAGGAAGGAGAAAAATGATGAAAAGTATATCAAACAAGGCCTCACTAGACAATTTTAAAGCTTAAATATTCCAGAATATACAAGACAGTAAGGAAGATTTAACACTTAAAAGTAAGAATTTATGGAGTGTAAAAAATTAGTTCTTTCTTTTAAAAATAAACAGAAATTTAAAATAGAAATTTCTAGTTTCTCAATGAAATTGAGTTAGAGATTTTCAGCCAGCTTCCCTTTAATACTTTAAAAAGTGCCTCTGATCTTTCTTAAAAAGAAAATATCCACACAAAAAGTTATTTCACCAGTATATTAACTTTAAAATCAGCCTTGCTTTATAGATTTGTTTCCTTTTAATTTAATCATTTTTTTTTCAAATGAAAAATATAACACAAGTTATACTGAGAGTTAGGAGATCACCATTTTACTAAATCGATGAAATAATTTATTTGGTCAATGATGGGCAATGCGACAAAGTACCATCCTATAGGTCATTTGTTCATTTCCAAGGAGAAAGTGGGAGAATGGGATGAAGAGATAAGGAGGCTTCTACTCTAACTAGCCAAGTTAGAATAGCATCACTGAGAGCGTAGCAAGCTGGCCTGTGTGCCTGCTGATGAGATGTAATAGGAAGTGATCAGCAGTTCCACAGGGCACGCCCACCACAATGTTCAGCTGGGTCTAATTGAACCTGATTTCCAGTTAAAAGAAACCATGAGAGATGGAAGAGTACATTTAAAAGCATCTTTAAAAAATTCAGACAAATAGAGAATATGGGACAGTTTTAAAAAAACAGCTGACCCAGTTTCTCAAAAATCTCAAGAGAAAAAAAAACACAGGAGATTGCTCCAAAATAAAACAGACTATTAAATCTTAAAAAATAAAATGCCTATAAATTTTTGGTAGAATAATTGAGGAAATTTGAGTATGAAAATTAGATAATCTCACAGAATAATTGTTAATCTTACCTATGATAATATAATAACGTATAATTAATTCTATATAATTATTTTATGATATTTTAAAATTATATTATCAATAAATATATATTGTGTTTATAATCTATAATAATATCTATAATAATAAAAGCATAATATGCTAATTAAACTGGACAGCCAAAAGACCTTCTGGACGTCATTCCGGATGTCCTTCTGGATGAAGCCGCGGTGGCAGGAGCCAAGGTAGGGGTGGTTAGGGGCGATCAGGCAAGTGGTTAGGGGTGATCGGGCAGGCAGGCAGAGTGGTTAGGGGTGATCAGGCAGGCAGAGTGGTTAGGGGCAATCTGGCAGGCAGGCAAGCAGTTAGGGGCAATGAGGCAGGCAGGCGGAGGAGGTTGGGGTGATGAGGTAGGCAGGCGAGTGTTTGGGGCGATCTGGCAGGCAAGAGAGCAGTTAGGGGCTATGAAGCAGGCAGGCGAGTGGTTAGGGGCAATCAGGCAGGCAGGTGAGTGGTTAGGGGAGATGAGGCAGGCAGGCAGGCAAGCGGTTAAGAGCCAGCAGTCCTAGATTGTGAGAGGGATATCCGACTGCCAGTTTAGGCCCTGCGGGATCGGGCCTAAACTGGCAGTCAGACATCCCCCAAGGGGTCCCGGATTGCTAGAGGGTGTAGGCCAGGCTGAGGGACTCTCCCCCACCCCCGGTGCATGAATTTCATGCACTGGGCCTCTAGTATAATAATAAACTCACTGAGCTATGAAGTTTAGTAGAGATAGTACTTATATTCCTATCTTACATGCAGAAATTGTGGGTAGAAGAAACTTGCCCAACAGTAGAGTGGAATGGAACCCAGTATTCCAACTCCAGTCTGAGTTCTCTCCCATAACTATGCACAAGCAGCTTCCCTCTGGCTAAGAAAGGTACTTCCCTTCAGTCAATAACAACTGCTATCAAAATGGTTTCTTTCAAATTACCGTGAGATTTGCTTGTCTTGGCATCTGATTTCTTCCCTCTCCCCACCCCAACACTAACTAGCATTTGTGAGGCAGGAAGGTGGACAAATTTGTCATGCTCCTCAGAGTACAGAGAGAATATATTCATCCAGTATTCTTAGTCAATAAAAATGTTTCTGCTTCTGTTCAAAGTCCTATTCTGATCCATCACCTATCTGTGACTATTCGCACACAACCCTTAGGACAGTGCCTTTGGGCTTGGGAACATTGGGCTGAAATCTACAGAAATTAAAGGGCTAATGTTAATTAATATAGTCATTATTTATTGAGAGCCTACTGTGTACTAAGTCCTGTTCTAAATCCTAAGAATAGAACAGTGAACAAGACAGACAAAATCCATGATCTCTAGGAGTTTGTATGCTAGTGCAGGGTTTGGCCAGATTTTTCTGGAAAGGGCCAGATAGTAAATATGTTCATTGTGGAGGGCCAGATGGTCTCTGGTACAACTACACAACTCTGTAGTTGTGTTGAGAAAGCAGCCATACACAACATATAAATGAATGAGTGTAGCTGTGTTCAATAAAACTTTATTTTAAAAAAGAGATGGCAGTTCGAATTTGACCTCTGGATCATAGTTACTGAGCCCACTCCTTTCCCAGACCTTGTGAGAAAATTGATTACCAGGATATTTTCCTTGGATGACCAACCAGTGGCAAATTTATTTTACTGCCATTTCAATTAGGCCAAGGCTAAATGTTTATTTGACTAGTCTCTCATCAAATTAAAAAGATCCAGTGGTTCATTTTTAAAGTTGACCTTACAAATCTATTTCTAACTAGAGATTCATTCTCCTTGATGAAACTGTTGCTGAACTGTCTTAAATTTGTAATTGTACAATTGAAGTTTGAACAACAGGTGCGATAGTTCATGAATTCTGAGGAGCAAATGATAAAATGAGATTAGACATGCAGGAAATTTATTAGGAGAAATGTCTGTAAGGGAAAATTGAGAAGACACCAGAGTTGTAGGAGTACCTTCTGCCTGGAATGCAGGTCTAGCCATAGTGAAGAGGAGAAAGAAGGAAGGGAGACTGCGTGGAAATCTTAGTCTGCAGGACAGTTGTGGGAAAGTTTAACAAGGCTGATGGAGAGCCCTTTGCCAAGGTCATGTCAGTGGAATCTCACAGCTCCCAGGAACAGATCTGACCACGGGTTGCTGCCACGTATCACTGGCTGGAAGTGGCCACTGGAGACTGTGGCCACACAGTGATGGATTTCAGAGCACAGCACCTAGAACCATTGGTCAGTTACACTCCCCACAGCAGAAAGGTGTATTTTTATGACTGCAAGGAAAGACTCTGTAGCTAATTCATTCAAGGATAGGTTAGGAAAAAAATGGCTTAGAAACGTTTGCCATGTTAACTCAGTTAAACTCACTGAGGATAAGAACTACTTTACTTACTGTTGTATTCTACAAAACACCTATTAAAATACCTTTGCATCAAGGAGGTTCTTAAAATATACCTTTGTAAATTTGATTAAATTCCATTTCTAATACTATGGGTCCCCTACAATTCATTGGAAATTGGAGGAAACTCAGGCTCTGTATGTAAGGAACTTCCTATAGTTACACAGCCAGCAGGGACAGCACTGGTCCTGGGATTGAGTGAGATGATGTGCAGTCACATGGCAACATGGCAATAACAGGGGAACCATCAGCAGCAGCAGAGAAGCAGCAGCAGCAGCTGTGTCACTTACAGAAAACACTCAGTGACTACTATTAGGTTTACCTTACCTTTGCTTTATCTGATTCCCATCTAACTCTCTGCTTAAAGCCATTTAGTGCCCACCACATTAGAGAGGGAAAGGAATCTAGACTCTGATGCTGAACTTCCTGGGTTCAAATATTCGCTCTGACATTTACCAGCTTTTTCATCTGGGTCGAGTTGCTTCACCTCCCTGGGTTTCAGTTTCTACATCTTTTTTTAAAATATACATTTATTGGTTTTAGAGAGGAAGGGAGAGGAGGAGAGAGATAGAAATATCAACGATGAGAGATAATCATTGATTGGCTATCTCCTTCATGCCCCCTACTAAGGATTGAGCATGTGCCCTGACTGGAAATTGAACCCTGACCTCCTGGTCTATGCTCAACCACTGAGTCATGCTGGCCAGGCCCAGTTTCTACATCTTTAAACACGAGATAGTAATAGTACCTACCTCATAGAATTAAGAAAATATATTAAATAGGTAATGTATATGTAAAGTTTCTTAGAACAGAGTTCAGCGCAGATTATCAGAGGTGAATTTTAATGTAGTTTATCTGTTATTGTCCCTCTAATCAACACTGGCCTGAGGAAGAAGTCAAAAATAGACTCTCACTACAGGAAGGTCATGAATAATATTTGAAAGGAACGCCTTCATATTGCACACTTGGAAAGAGGAACTGGAAGGAGAGGAGATGTTGGTACAAACTGATAACAGAGTGAGAAAAACACTGCAAGCTGGAATGCAGAGGAAGAAACGGGCTGGTGTTGGTTCCTGATTCTCACCACCAAGGCCAGCAGCATTACTTAAATGTGCTCATTATCTGTCTCCTTTCTGATCTTGATGCTTATTGAGAACAAGAGTATTTTTAAATGTCATTGCGGTAAAACCATGGCTTTAACACCTTTTGCTAAGGTCAAGCCCAGAAGGTGAGCAGAGGACAGGGAAGCAATGTTACTTATCTCTAGAACATCATCACATGAAAGCTAGGGCACTAAAACATAGTGCAAAACCACTGGCGTGAGCTCCTGAAATACCCAAGGACCTGAAGTCAGTTAAGGGAAAGCAGCACTCACCCACCATGAAACAATGTAGGATGAATATGGGAGCAAAAACTAGGAGCACTCCTAGATAGCACAAAAGGCTTTACTGGTTTATAAGCGCTCACTATAAAAGAATAGAGTATGTGGAGATTAACGATAATTCAGGACTCATTCTGTAATCTTGGCCATGCATCAGGATGTGAGTGCACTTGCACAATTAGGCCTAAGTAGAACATGTGCTGCTGCAAACGTTCAAATAAGCACCGCACGGGAGTACATTCACAGGAAAAGGGTTTGGAGCCTCCCTCTCATTGTGAGTTGTGATGAATTTTAGATTTTTGAGATGTTTTCAAGGTTGTAGTTATCTTAAAATTATTGGTGCATCTAAAACTTTCATTGGCCTTTAATGACTACTTAGTTTTAGCTCCTCAACATAGGGAGTAGGTTTTTTTCTCTCTATGAATTTATTTGTACTATTTACCATAAGGTACATATCCCTTAGCCTTAATGATGTAGAACAAGTTTGTTATCTTATAAAATCTTACATAGTATGTATCTCAGCAGTGATTAGTATGCTGACAATGAAAATTCCTGCCCTCTCCATTGGATCAATACATCACAGAGGCTTTGGAAAATATTTTTGATTGTGTACTATCATCAAAAATGTTTTCCAAAGCCTCTGTGATGTATTGATCCAATGTAATCCATATTTAAGTTCTAGTTCAATTAGTTAATTATTAGTATTACTAATCAAGAGGGATAGCAAAGGAAATAAATGAGTATGCTTCACTTGGAGTCCCAGATTTACTTTACTAGCTGTGTCAATGTGAGAAAAATCACTGAAGCTTTCTGACCTCCTATTTTCTCCAAATGATTTTTTTAAGTCATTTGGCCCTAGCTGGTGAGCTCAGTGGTTAGAGCATTGGCCTGTGCACCCAAGGGTCAAGGATTTGATTCCTAGTCAAGGGCATGTACCTAGGTTGGGGTTCACTCCTTGCCCCAGTCAAAGCACATGTGGGAGGCAACCATTGATGTTTCTCTCTATATATCTCCCTCTCTGCCTTCCACTCTCTCTGAAAAGCATTGGAAAAAATATCCTCAGGTGAGGATAAAAATAAAAAGTAATTTGTACATGGGAAATTGGTTTGTGTAACATAAAATGCTCTACCCATATAAATTATTATTATCATTTCTCTTTAAATATCAGCAATGTAATGCCATTAACACAAATGAAATAAAATAGAAATAAGGTTGCATCTTACTTTTAAATTTATACTGCTAAAATAATTAAACAAGGAGGCAGTTAGACTGAGGTGGCAGTAATGCTCTGAAACCTACATAAGCAAACCAAAACCTAAGCCAGAATCAACGCACTTAAATACAAGAAAATGAAACTTAGGAACAACCCATCACAAACAGCCAGCAAGGATTTCCCAAATAAGGCAACTACTTAAGCTACAGCCAATCAAATTGCTTCCGCATCTTCTCTATTAAAACCTTTCCCCTAGTTCCCTGGTAGGCACTGCCCAATCCTAACCAATGTTTGCTCAAATAAACTCTTTACAATTTTAATGTGCCTCATTTTACCTTTTAACAGTATTATCTCAGCTTTGATTCCAGAAATCAACTATATTGGTTTTCAGAATGGTAGCTGAAATAGCTATTTTCATGGTACTAAGCAGATAAAGAGACCATAATCGATCGAGTCACCAAAAATGACATTTTCACTAAACTGTAAAAATAGGTTTGTGACAGTGATAATTAAAGGATATTTTACTCATTTGTACAATAGATATGTATGATTGTACATTAATAAGTATGTTGTTGCCCGTGGTAGGATAATACATACATACATATTTATGTTCATGCATATGTATACATATGGAGAGTTTTAATCGACTCCTCATTATAAAATCATGCTGAATAAAAAAAACACACACACGACACATTCCTGATTAGTTCATTTGGGGTTTTCCTTCCTATCCACTGTGCACAGAACCTGTGCAGGTGCCACTATGGCTAAGAACTACGAGACAAAGCAGGGCAGATAAAGAATGCACATAAAAGGTACCAATTGGACCCAAATGGTTATTTTGTTTGACACATATCATAACACATTTGGTAGCTGCAGTGTTTATTTGAATGGAAATGCTGATTAAGTCCTCTGCCAGCCCTGTTTTTACAAACACACACAAAGCTAAATATACCAACCCTCATCTAATCAAAAGAAACATGCATAGCATGTCAGGCAGTCCTTGTTGTTATTACCAACCAACAAAAATGTATATGTTTCCCCAGTCCCAGTGTGAAATGTGCTCTGTGTTTATGGAGTAAGCTAACTGGGGGGGGGGGGGGGGGGCGGGGCGGGGAAACCTTCCCGGTTAAGAGTTTGTGGACTGGCCTAGGGGTCGTACCTGCGTCTCCACATCTGTCAGCTTTCTGGTCTGCTCTGCGGTCTGCGAGAGGAGGCTGGTTCCTATCTCAAGCATGGTGGCCGTGTGGTTCTGAACTGCATTCTGCTGTATCTGGGCCATTTCCGACTTCATATTTTCCACCACGTAATTCTCAATCTGCAAGAGATAAAGGACCAAATATACTACATTATAAGCAAAGCCTCTCAGTCGGAGCATGTAATATTTACAATGACAAAACGAGACACAGCTGGCAAATTAGCCATCTGGCCGGGCTCCTCTGCATCTCTGGGAGCTGGGGAACTGGAGCAGAGCACACAGGAATCCAGTTGTTAACAAACTGCTAATAGACTGATACACGTATGTAATCATCACAAGCATAATGAACATTTGCACTTGGATAGTGCTTTCTTACTTTCGACATCATCTCATTTAACCCTCGGCGCAAAGATGTGAGAGTTAGGCACAGATGGCCTCGTTGTTCTTTTTGTTTTATAGCTGAGAAAACAGAATAAGAGAACGTGAATTGAGCCCAAGGTCACTCAACAAGAATGCAGCAGGGTTAGCATTAGACAACTTAAGTCAGAGTCTGGGTTCCCTGGTCTTTCCATTACACCATACTGACCACTCATCTCAGAAAAATTTATCCTCCTCCTTCCATTTCTATAATGAAAAATAAAGATAGTGCTGAGTTATGGGAATGGAACAACAGATGCTCCAAACGCAAGCTTTTAAAAGAATATTAAAGTATAGGCAGCCAAAATGTAACGAGCTGCAAAACCTCGGAGCTAGGTAAAACTATTCTCATTGCTCCTTTGCAAGCTAAAATCAAAAAAGGCACTGAAATAGCCAATAAAGCTTCATTTGGCATTCTCGCTTTGGGTTATATTTAGTCCTATTTATGGTGCCATCTTTGAGAATACCATGGTTATAAAATAAATGGTATACCATAGGGGCCAAGAAGAATTACTATGTGACTTACTATGTGAGAGTCTGGTAGGCATCTGGGAGAATACAGCTAAGCATATGCACTGCTCAAAAATACAGAAGAAGCCTGCACCTCCCTGTCAGAGCACTTAATTCTCCCCCACCACTGTGTGGTGACTACATTTTATTACCCAATTACACATATGGGGAAATTGCATCCCAGAGAAGTCAGGTCCAAGGCCACACACCACAAAAACAGCCAGACTTGGATTTGAGTGCTGAAGTCCTTAGCTTTCATACCAACACTTTTAACCACTTGATAGCTCTGCCAAGTCGTGCTTCACAAGCTGGGTTCCAAATCATTAACAGCTACGTGACTTTTACTGACTTAGTGATCCATAATGTATCCGCTATTTTATAATCCACAGTGACATTACTGTCCTGTACTAAATACAGTCTAAAACTAAATTCCCCTTTGTGGAACTTTGGCAGTTTACTTTCTAACACCATCTCTGGCTTATTTCTCTTCATCAAATATGAATGAATCTGCCTCAAGCTAAAGAAAATGAAAAGTTAGGACCAAATTCATATTGTTTTTAATAAATTCCTTTATTCTTGGTCAATATAAGGCAATGCCCCTTCATCTTTTATTCTCAAATTAGAAGTGTGTGTGGGGGGGGATTCAACCTACAACAAGTTATTATAAAACAAATAAAAATAGATTAAAGTAAGTATCTGGAAATCATCTTAACAAAAGGTAAGGTCTCTAAGCCAAATCTTGGCTTTATTCCACTTGAACTAACACATTTAAACAATGGAAGGGTAGAGTTAAGAAGGGTAGATCAGAGTATCAGCCATCTGATGTTTTGGATTCTGTATTGCATGTTTCCCCTTTTCCTAATTACATTCCTTAAATTTCTCTTGGGAAATGATCTTTTCCACCTTCACAACAAATGCTTCAGGTAGAATTGTATCCCCCTAGATTCAGGAGTAGGTACATGTTTGAGCCTGAAAACCAGAATGTTCTGCTCTTACTTAGAGAGAGTGAATAGTTTATGAATGGAAAAAATATTCTAAACAAGGACACTAAGTCTCAGTTCTGCAATTTTGTCCAACTATTTCACAAAACAATTTTTTTACCTCTATGCTTAGTAAGCTGGTAACATATATGCCTGAGACTTCAATCACAAAACCAGAGCAAGCCTAAGCATAAGGCCAACTCACAAAGACAGACAGACAGACTGACAGGTAATATAGATAGAAGGATATATATATTTTTAAAAATCTTTTAATCCTCACCTGAGGATATGTTTTTAATGTTTGTATTGATTTTAGAGAGAGGGGAAGCGGGGAGAGACAGAGACAGAAGAAGGGAGAGAGAGAGAGAGAGAGAGAGAGAGAGAGAGAGAGAGAGAGAGAGAGAGAGAAAGAGAGAGAGTAACATCAATTGGTTGTTTCCCTTATGCTCCTGACTTGGGATCAAACCCACAACCTAGGTATGTGACCTGACCAGGAATCAAACCAGCAAGCTTTTTGTTTGGGATGATGCTTTAACCAAATGAGCCACCTGGCCAGGGCTAGAAGTATGTCTTTAGAGTACCTTGATCCAGTCAAGTTTTTAGCCAGATCCACCCTTGGGCATTCAGTTGTAAACTGTGTGATCTAATAATCTCCCCTTGAGCAGTCCACTTTTTTTTTTCTCCAGTCACATTAATTTAGATTTCTAACACAACCAAAAGAGTCTTGATACATACTTTTGATAGCTTTTAGTAAAGGAAACTTCAGACAGGCAAACATTAGAAGCATGTTCTTTGCTTGTCCAGGGAATTTGGGACTGTATATGAACATGTATATTCTCAAATAGGGCAGGTAAATCTCGATCTAGGAGATAACTATCATTTATAGCTGATATTAATCAATTGTCTACTCTGTGGCAGGCACTGAGCTAAGTGCTT
Organism: Cnephaeus nilssonii; assembly: GCF_951640355.1. NCBI lineage: Eukaryota > Metazoa > Chordata > Mammalia > Chiroptera > Vespertilionidae > Cnephaeus > Cnephaeus nilssonii. Next base: position 17,614,260 of record NC_137089.1, read on the forward strand.
TTTTTTTTTAAATAACAGCACTTTTTTATAGACTCATCATAGAAGAGATTATTGAGGCTTAGAAAATTCACAACTTGCTCAAGAAGAAACAAGAACTCAACTGCCAGTGCCAACCCATGTTCTTACCCTCTAACCTATTCAGCTTGGCAATGCTTAATTATTCTACATATTTTATTATGTAGCTCCTAAACCTTGTATGTTCATCAAAAAACTACATGGAGAGTGTTTTAAAAATGCAGGTAAAGGTACAACACATCAGAACTCTGAATCAGAATTTTCAAGGGTATATTACTAGGAAACTGTATGTTTTCAAATGGTTCCAACCGTGATTCTGTTTCAGGCAAAGAGCAGTGCTTTTCAAGGTGTGGTCCAAATAACTGCCTGTGTGAGAACTATTTGTGAGTAGTCTGCCATGAGATAAAGAACTTGTGTCAGAATGTAAATTAGTGCCACTAAGTTTACTTATACAATATAAGTCTGTGTATATAGAGATAGTGGAGCAAGACTTTCTCAGTGAAGAAAGAGATGCTCTAGCACTTTAATTTATATTCTGGTGCAAGCTTCTTAATGTTGCTCATAACATTTCCTTGAGTGTCAGTAATTTATACCAGCAAATTCTTTCTGGTATGTCAGATTCCCTGTTTATGAAGACATGTCAAAAAAACAACTTAAGTTTCCCATGTAGATTTCTCTCCTGACAAAGAAGTCACTAATCAGTGAGCTCTGATACAATCTGCTTGATAATTACACATCATTTTTTAATGCAGTTGGTTAGTGGGCATCAGTTTCAGAGCTTGACTTACTCTTGGTGCAATAATAATCATGTTTCCCAGACTCCATAGAGGACACCTGCAGCATAGGTCGATCCTACTTATGATAGACTCTATCTATTATCTATCTATCTATCTATCTATCTATCTATCTATCTATCTATCTATCTATAATCTATCACATTGTATTACTGTGCTTTCCTAAACTGTAAAAGTTAATACCAGCAAAGCAAAATAACTGCTTTTATGTCAGCATTCATCACAAAAAAACCTCCCAATTCTGCTGGCTCTGTTACATAAATAAATTAGGTCTCCAACCTACACTAAAATTATCATTTGGGCTGCCATGATGAGTAACATGAATATAACTAGTTAATCATTTTTAAATCAAATGGAGCTGCTTTCTTTAGGAGTAACTGCCTTTTAATGTGTAAGGTAATGGCACTCTTAAGTAGCAAAATCCAGATGTAGTTGATTTAAAGGCTGAGGAGAGAGACAGAAGTCAAATATACAATGTGTGATTAATAAGAAGGACCACTTTCATCTTATCTCTAAACATTCCTCTGTAGATGTATAACTATGAAATCCATCCTGATGTGCCATATCAGCTGGGTTCAGGAAGGTTTTGCAACAAATTTGATTGTCTTCATGTATTACCTCCTGGTTTTTAAAATGTTTACAGAATATGATGGCTATGTCAAGGTTCAACATTTTATAAATATGTAGGATGTGCATTTTAAGCTTAGAGGTTGCTGAGCATAAGAGTTGATGGGTTATAAAGTAGGAAACTCCCAATCTGAATCATACAATTGTTTGACTGTACGGCCACTCTCAATGTTTGACTCCAAAGTTTTATACGTATTGGCCAAAATACTTATCAGTAGCATGCAGGATGCAATTTGATAATGAACAATAAATCATGATTTTTTTAAGTAAGGAAATAATGTTACATTCCTAAAGTGATTAAGAGTTTACAAAGAGCTTTCATACACATTGACTTGATTTTTGCACCAACCCTATGGGCAGAGTATTGACTCCATTTCATGGTTTAAGAAATGGATGCTCAGAGACCTTAGGTGACTTGATAGAGGTGAAAGAAAGGACTCAAATCCATCTTCTGATGTTCCACTAACCCCAGAACTGTGGGAAATGCTCTGTTGATGGATTGGTTGGCTGGTTGATTGACTGATTAATTGATTGGTTAATTTCATATTTTAGCTAGCTCATTGAGAATTCATTTACTTATTCATTTGAGATCATGTTGGAGGCTAAGTTAATTTGAGGTCAGGTGAGAGGCTCAAGGGCCAGGTATATGAAATTTACCTTGCCAGCATTTTTAATACAATGATCCTCCCGTCAGTTCCTACCTTTTTTCTTAGTATGTAGTTTATAACATGTTTGTTTACTTCTGCCCATTCTATTTCTATAAACCATTGTAAAATATAACAAAGGAATAACAACAACCTAGCATGGTTCTGCACATGTGTAGCTCATTGACTCCTCATAACAATCTAGGCACTGTGTTCATTTTCCTTGTTTCACTGATAAGAAAACAGGCTAAAGGAAGTTAAATAAATTGTCTATGATCACACAGTGAGTCCGTGGAAGAGCTGGTATGTTGCTTTGAAGGTAGCTAGATGGCTTCACAGGCTGTACTCCATTTTAAAGTATAGTCACCCATCATGCACAAGCACACTACCACCAACGTCACAGACAAATTCTGGTAACACAATATTCATGGAGGGAATACACAAATACAGGACTGACGTGATAAAACTTGTTCAAAGATATAATTTCTCGGTTTTTTTATTTAATCATTTATACTGATTGATAGCTATACTATCTTAGGAAATGTACTACAGGTGATGAGAAAGAAAATATACAGTCAACTATTACAAATAGCATTATTAATTAGAAAATAATATTTTTAAGACATCACCCACTTGTAGCTCATTCATGTATTGTTTGCCCATGTCTTTTACCTACCATCTAAAAGAGAATGAATGCTACCATTTTCTTTTATAAGAAAGTTTTAGAAGAACTCTTTTACTGGGCCCTCAAAATTCTTGCTGCTTCATGTTCATGAGAACCAAAATCTGTGTGAGATTATGACATGTCTTTTCATGTGAAATGCATTCTCTATCATTTCACTTCAAGAGATCACTTCAAGGGATCTCTTAAATGAGAGCATATCTTAAAGCACAAAGAATAGAATTTCTCCATGTAATTCTTATGAAAAGAACATTTTAAGCTCTATAAAAATTGACAAAGGCATTGTTCACTTAAAATATGTTGTAGATTAAGTGGACTCTCAATGAATGTTGGTGCATATGGTATTACTCAGTTATGGCAAAACAGCCATGAAATAAAGTAAAAGGGTAAATATGGGAAAGCAATAAAAAGGTAAAACAATGCAAAAAATGCCTTATCATTGTTTCATAAATCAGTGGCAATATTGAAAAACGAGGTTTATGGTTTTATAAAAAAAATGGCTGAAGCCAAATATATTATTTGCAGGAATTTCTATTATTAGATTCCCCCAGTATACTGCTTCTTTTACCAAAAGGAGAAGTATAACCGTCTCCTTAGACAACAAATCTATTTAGCTGACCTTTGAAATAGTGTCTGTACTGATGTGTGTGACATGAATCCCACTTCTCATTTTGGTATCGGAAGGAAAACTTACTATTTATAGGAGAAAGAACTGTTAGAATAAGTGAGCTGGAAGATACATTAAATATTATGAGCTCCAAGGATCTCGTTTTATAGACAGGGTGACTGAGGTTCAGAGAGTATGTTATAGAAAGCAAGGTGAAAAAAACTAATTAATGTCAGATGTCGGGCTGTGGCCACTCAGTGTGTGGGGAACTGATTTACCAGCACGCTGGGCCAACAACAATGGCTGCTAGTACTGTTGGCCCACCCCACACTCCTTTCCCAACTCCTTGCTTCTTCGTACTACTTGCTTTACTTCTGGTGACTCCTAATTTGAAGCTCCCCTTTCACAATACCAGTTCATCCCCATCAGCTTTGGGGGTGCTGACATTGCTTCCTATACTATCCTTGCTTCCTAGTACTGATGCCCACCAGCTGCTCCTCAGTCATTGAGCCTTGGCACCCCCCTGATTTTATTCTTCCTGTGGATCACCCCACAAAGTGCCAACAAACCAGGACCAGACTGTAAAACCAGTTCAGGTTTATTAACCTTGCATCAGTTCAATTTACTTCTAGCAAACGTGGGATAAATACATCCTAAACCTAGTGCCAGATACTACAAGTACAAAGAGTTGACTTATAGGAAATAGACAATGTATAAGTGGGTCATTTCAATAGAACTGGTGAATACTCTGATGGAGTGTACCTCTGACTACATTTCTTCCTGTAAATATTCTTATCTCTGCTTGATAGGGAGAAGCTCTCAGCTACGGCTGTTAATAGTGTGAGGGGGTGTTCGTCACATCATCTACAATGGAGTAATAGCAACACCTCCATTGAGGCATATGGAGAAGCTAAGCTACCAAGGGCACACCAGAAAATCCTATATGCACAAAACCTGCCATCATTTATCTTGGTTATGATTCTTTTAAGACTACATTTTGCTTCTGAAAGTTGCCAGTCACATATAGTGTCCCTGATTTGGGCCAGGATCCAAATAATTATCTCTTTACACAAACAAAATAGGTGTTTCCTGTGCCAAAACGCATCTTACTAGCCTGGCATCTCTCCTTTACACCCACCTTCTTACTCCCATGAAACTTTGAAAATATTTCTCAGTGTCTGCTTAATTTTTTCCTTTCCATTTTTAAAGGCAGATGTATATATAAAAAGTCACGAGTCAAGTTATGTAGCTTCTGATCTAGGTACTATTGTTGATTTACTCCATGAATTTGGGCAAGTCACTTAAAGCAATTTGGGTTTCAGATCTTCATCTATGAAATGAAGGGTTGGATTAAGTTATTTATACTGTTTCTCTTGGAGCTCTCAAATAATTTAAATCTTCCTTTATAAAGTCCAAGAGTCCACAAAATTTTAATTTTTATTTATTAAAGAAAATTAAAATGTGGGTGTACATGCCTATGTCTATAAAATATGTAATACATATCCTTAATGGCAGTTAGGAAACAGTGATATAGGAACACAGGAGAAAAGCCCTGGATCAAGTCTCTAGAGCAGGCACATCTGTTTTAAGATAAAGAGCTAGAATTTCTGATTCCCTTAATCCCCAGGCACCATTCTGTCCAAAATATATCCCTTGTCATTCATCAACACAACCTGGCTTTCTTTCTATGTTTTTTTGTATCAATGAAGGGCACCACACCACCTACCCATTCATCCAAGCCACAGGAATCATCTCGACTATTCCTTGCCTTCATTTTCTTCATTCAATCAGCATCAGACTGCAATGCTTCTGTTTCATGAAGGGTACCTAGATCCATCCCTCTCTCCCCTTCCCTTTCTCCCTACCACATCCCCTTATCTTCCCTAGCACTGACTTAGGTCAGACTCTCATCATTTTTCTTCTGGATTTGTTAATGGCCCCATAACTGGTCTCCTGACTCCAGACTTGCTTCCTCCAATCCATCATCCATGGCATCACCAGAGGATGTATTTAAAATATAAATATGCCACTGCTTAAACTCTTTCAGTGGCTTCCACTACCTGCAGATCAAGTCACAACTCCTTAACCAGCACAGAACTTATATGTTCTGGACTCAGCTTCCCTCTCCCTTCTTGTACCCTATGCTTAAGATATACCAAATTGTTTGTATTTTTCCAAACATACCTTTTTTTTTTTTTTGCTACCATGCTTTTGCAAATGACTTTGCTCTGATTGGAATGTTTCTTTTGTACTCATCTTCCTTTTCCTGGGCTAGGCCCTGCTTTTTTACAAATACTAAGCATAAAGTTCAACCCCCTTTAATAATACATATAAGTGCATTTGTGTGTGTATATATGTGTGCATATTTACTTGCACATATATGCTCTCATACACATATATTCCATGCTCCTAACCTATGTGTGTCAGGTTCTCTATTCATGCCTTGTGGTTTTGTTCATTTCATTGTAGTTTACATCATTAAAGGTCCATTTTAAATGACCAGTGCATCCCTTTGGATGAGGTGGATTTTATGTCAAATTTAATCACCATAGATCAGTAACCTTTTCATCTCATGGCACACAGAAATTAATTACTAAAATTAATTTCTGTGGCACATTAAAAAGTATGTTTTTGCTGATATGACAAAAAAGTAGGTATGATTTTGATTAATTCACATCAGATAGCTATTGTTGTGTTGGCTGTTATCATTTATTTATTGGACAATCTAAGAGAAAAGAGGTCATTGCCCCTGACTAAATAGTCAATTATTTAATTATTTAATTATTTTTAAAAATTCTAATGGTACATAGGCAACTGTAGATAATGCCTGACTATTTAGTCATGGACAGCTCTAGTAGTCTGCCTAACAACTGAGAAAGCTTTTCCGCAAATTCTGAATTTATACTTCCATGACAGACAAATTGGAAAAACCCCAAAGCAACTTTGTACACATTGTTTTAATATCAATGAAAGTGATAATTTTTAAATAAAAAAGGTATTGTTTCCAATAGAAAATTAGAAACATATCTTCCTTTACTTTAATGCTTTTTAGTTTCTTGTGAATCTTCTGGAATGAAATTTAACCCCTGAATCCTACATATAAATATTTTCTGGTTCTCTTAAAAAAAAGAAAACTGTCATCTGATGTAGGAATCCCTTTCCACGTCCCGCGTGGTCCAGGGTTCCGGTTCAGGGTTCGAGTTCTGGAAAAGGGCCGCACACAAATGAATGGAGACTTGAAGAAATTCAATTTGGCGAAATGGGGGCCCAGGTGGTAGTCCACCTCTAGTGGGAGAACTACTTCCCGCTCTGGCTCTGCCATCCCTTTTATTGAGGTTTTGGGGAAAACATCTTAGTCAGGATAAACAGAAATTTACATGGGAAAAACAAAGGTGCAGGCTGCTTCAGCTAACAATATCTCAACTAAAGGGTGAGTGGTTAGAGCAATTAAGGTTGTTGACCAGCCTTCCTGGCTTCCTGTCAACATCTCTCTTTTAGTGAAACTGATTTGTTTCCGGCAATCTGAGTTAGAGACCACCCCGCTGGAAGTGGATTGTGGGGGATTGACGCAATAAAAGAGAGTCTCCACAGGATAATTCTAAGAAACATTTTTGCAAACCACGTTTTTTCTCATTTGACAAATGGCAGTGATCCAAATGAGTAGCTTATGAAGTTTAGCTTTAAAAGAAATCCTACATTAAATGAAACACTGCCAGAAAAATCATGCATCTTAAGTACTCAGCAGATAATATAAGGTACTCAGTTACAGAAATTCAAAAGCCTTAATAATTAAGGGATTTACACATTTTCAGGAATAACATTACTAGTTAGAAAATTGCTATCATTTTACTATGGTGTTTCATATGAAATTGCAAGGTATTAGCATTTAAAATCTAACCTCATTCCAATAAAAACCCTCTATTCAACATTCTAACTTTTTAATCTATTCCTTTTCCATATATGCTGCTTCTTTTCATGAAATAAAGTTGCTCTATTAGCCTTCCTTCTCTTTTGTAATACCCCTAAAGTTCACGGTTGCTTTTTTAAAAATTAACTTTCATTTGCTTAAAAAGGGCAAAATTATTAGTAAAAGTGTATGTGTGTGTGCGCGCGCGTGCGTGTGTTTTCTCTACAATATGGGATTACTCAATGGAACACACATAAATTTGTACAGGCATAAAACTGTCAACATCATTGTATAATAAACATTCTAAAGCATTATGTGTGAGGTCTAATTTTTCCTGAATAATATTTGTTGAGTAGTTCTTACTTAAATTACCCTTGGTCCAACTACTGGAAAGATTAGTAGGATGAAAACAGTCCTTCAAGGCATAAGAAAGGGACAATGACTGCTGACATCTTATAAATGAAATGAAATCCCTGTTTTTCCTCACTTTGATCAAAGGACTGCAAACACTGGGCATTGTCTGTCCCTTTACAAAGACCATCTTGGTACCCTGGTGATACTTGTTATATCTCAAGTGCTACTGGAAGAGAGCCAAATTAACATTACAATGAATTGGTTTCTTAGAATTAACCACACAACACATGAGAGAATGAAACTAAGCATGGATTACTGCTGAAATACCTGCTCCCCTTACCACATGTATTGCCAGGGGAATTTTGTAAAAGTCCATCTTAAAGAGTCATTAATCTTAAAGAGTCAAGAAAAAAATTTAAAGTTATGATTTGTAAAACCAGGTTATCAAATATAATATTTAAGTGCGATGAACAAATAAGACATTTCCAGAACCAAGTAACTAAAGAAGTTTGGAAGCGATCATTTTAAGTGACTTCTGATGCCAGCAGAAAGAGACTTCCAAGTAACAGAATTCTGGATTACTGTTATTAAATTACAACATGCTAGGAAAGCATTAACAACTCATAGTCATTCTGCTCATTCATTCATTAAGAAACACTCAGTGTGTATCTACTATTTCATAGGCATTATGCTAGGCTGCATTAATATCAATATTAAGAGACTTCTTTGTAAAAGCCTTAAAAATAATGTAGCAGCATTTAACACATTATAACAAATGAAAAAATCACCCCAAATCCTACTATACCTCCTCCACTCATTGTACTTATTACCCATCATCTGTCTCTCCCACTAAACTGTGAGCAACTTGAGAACAAAGACTGTCTACACTTCTATATTTCCTCTATAAAACAGAAGTTCAACATTGGTTTGCTAAATGAGTTTACCTTTACAATCCGAACTTTTTTTGTGTGTGTGTGTGGTACATTTACACAATGGAATACTATTTGGCCGTAAGAAAAGGACATCTTACCTTTTGTGACAGCATGCATGAACCTTGAAAGCATTATGCTAAGTGAAATAAGCCAGTCAGAGAAAGGCAAGTACCATATGATTTCACTCATCTGTGGAATCTAATGAATAAAATGAACTAACAAGCAAAATAGAGACAAATTTATAAATAGGGAATGGGCTGACAGCTGTTGGGAGAGAGGGGGTTGGGTGAGGGAGCTGGAGAGATTGAGAAAAAAAAAGAGAGGAAAAACAAATCATCTCTTAATTTGACAATCTAAGATCAGCATCCATGACTAAATAGTCAGGTGTTGCATATTTTAAAAATTATTTCGGCACACTGGTTGAAAACCTCTGCCTTATTGTATGGTTCCTTCAGTGCTTTCATTTATTAAATTAACAGTGTGTTATTGAGACTTGGATATATTAGTGGTGTAGTTTTATTACATATTATGAGGCAGAGTTAGTAAAGTTAACCGCTAATAAGATAGTCTTGTACTGATTTACTCTGAAGAGAAGAGAACAAACTAGTTAGACCCACTGCCCAGAGTTGTAGCTCTGGCGCTAGAAGGAGCAAATGCTCCCCAGCCTCTCACAGAGCCCCTGGGAATTCTTCTCTAATGAGCGGAAGGGAAACTTGTGGTGACTCTTGCCCCACTTAGGGGCTATACCTCAAGGATCCACGTAAGTAATGTTTATCTTTGTCAAATACTTATCTCCCAAAATAAATTGAGAAAGGAATGAGGAGTTTGAGAAAGAAAGGGAAACGAGGCAACAGTTAACAAACCTAAAAATGAATTTCATTGTCCTTCCCATAAGTTACTACATTAAGATTTTAAAATAACCATGACACAATTATAAAGCCAGCCCTTTCAACTTCCCAGGCAGCATTCCACTGAATGGATTGCGTAGTCTAGATTTTAAGGTCCACAGTGACTAAAAAGTACCAGCTTTACATGGCTTAAAAAAAACTTTCTACTTAACATAATAAGTAGTATACAAAAATGATGTATTTAGTACATTTTCAATGATGGGTAAGTGTACACAGACACATTTGTATGCACTGGAAAAAGAAAAGAAAAAACACTGAATTGTGAACAGTGCTTATCTCTGGCTGATGGGAAATACAGGTGAATTTTATCTTTTTCTTGACATGATTAGACATTTTCCATTTCCTTTAAGAAAAATGAAAATTTGCTGGCCGTTGTTGCTCAGTGGTTGAGCATCGACCTATGAGCCAGGAGGTCATGGTTCAATTCCTGATCAGGGCACATGCTGGAGTTGCCAATCCCCAGTGGGGGCACGCACGAGGCAGCCTGTTGGTGATTCTCTCTCTCATCACTGATGTTTCTCTCTCTTCCTCTCCCTTCCTCTCTGAAATCAATAAAAATATATTTAAAAAAGAAAAATGAGAATTTAATTTTCTATTCAGAAAAAAAATCCACATAGGATTAAAAGAAAGAAATGTGCTTAGAATGCATTCACTAAGTGGGAAACTTGTAAACATGTGGCAGTTTAGAGCAGCCAGGTCAGAGCAAACCTGGAAAACACACTGTGACCCACAGATGTGCCCCCACCGGTTCTGTTGGTTTTTCTCCTCCAGTGCTGTCCCCTGTTTTGTGGAAAGTCTGTAACAATAGCCATAGTTTATTGAGCACTTCCCATGTGTCAGCCAGTGAGCTAAAGTTTTTTCTATACTTCCTTAAACTCTTCCTCACAGCAGCCCTTTGGAATACATATTGTTACTATCTTATACCTGTGAGATGGTAGAAGTTCTGAGCAATTATGTAACATGATCAGGGTCACTGAGCCCAAATGCTGGAGCTGGTATTCAATCTTAAGTCTATCTGATGCCCAAGCACATCCTCTTCCCACTTCAGTCAAGGTCAGCTCCTTGGTTAGTGCAAGGACCACAAAAGGGCCATTCCCTGTCCAAATCTGTCCAGTTGAAGTGTTTTGTTGGGCTAGCATGTTATTTTTTAAGTAGCGTCAAGCCTTTAGCCAGGAAGCACGGTCTCCAATTAGCCACTGCCCCTACCTCTCTTGGACACAAGACTCCTGGCCCTTTTAGTTATTAAGATAAGCTGCCCTAGTAAAAGACATTTGAGTTGCCACCAGTTGGGGGGAGGGGGAATAAAGGCACAACATTTGACTATCATATTCCAATGTTAAAAAGAAAAAAAAATCCTCTTCATTCACTTGTTCCCCCTTTTTAAACAAAATGAAAAATCCTCTTCACCACTATCATGCTTAGAATTATTATAAGAATGATTGGGTCAATAAGAAGTGGGCCCTTTGAGGTCTTCCTAAACCAAGCATAAAGTAACTATTTCATAATAGGACAAGGTGACTAAATCTTTCCTCAGCTCTGTGGCGATATGCTATTTATGGTCTCATTATTTATCCTTGCTGAAAAGTATTAGTATTTTCTTTCATTTACTCAACCAGAACAGCGATACCATCTTCATATGGCTTATGGGTGAGTATCATGCTTGTTCTCCTGCTCATTACAACATCACACCTTCAAATAAAATTTCAAGTAAGAACTTACTCTAATGTTCATATACACACTGAAAACTTTTTCTCATGGACTGGACTCCAATATTATGATTTTTAAAAACTTACCACAACATGTCATCAATAATCTTCAAACAATCCTTCTTTCTTTTGGAAATAAATGTTTCCTAAGGTACTAAATTAAAACATGCAAAACTATGTCTAAGTTAAAACTACTGAACTGAAATAATTTCTGCTCAACATTTTTTAACTGTCAAAAGTAAAGTTGTACTTACAGTTAAATATACTTACAGAAATTTTGAAGATTCATGTATTTATATAGAATACATATATACCATAAAGTAATAGACTCTAACAGTTTCCCCTTGGAAAGCCATAATTTCATCAAGTAGGTATAAGATTACAGAATAAATTCAATATCCACAAAGACATACAGGCACATACAGAAATGTGGGTATGTATGTTTACATAATATATACATTTATATACTTTTTATATCAAATAAGCACAATTCAACAAACATCTACTGAGTCATTTTTGTTATTGTTGTTCATTCTCACCCGAGGATATTTTTTCACTGACTCTAGAGACAGTGGAAGGGAGAGAAGAGAGGGAGAGAGAGAGAGAGGAGGGAGAGAGAAACATCCATGTGAGAGAGCCACATCAATTGGTTGCCTCCCACATGTGCCCAGGTTGGGGCGGGGAACCTGCAACCCAGGTACATGCCCTTGACCTGGATTTGAACCCAAGACACTTAGGTGCATTGGCAGAAACTCTAACCACTGAGCACAACAGACAGAGCTATTGAGTCACTCTTATTTGTTCTCTATATTAACAGGCCTTGTTGTCATCCTATATAATAAAAGGCTAATATGCAAATCGACCGAACAGCAGAACGACAGGTCGCTATGACGTGCACTGACCACCAGGGGGCAGACGCTCAACGCAGAAGCTGGCCCCTGGTGGTCAATGCACTCCCACAGGTGGAGTGCTGCTCAGCCAGAAGCCGGGCTCATGGCTGGTGAGGACAGCGGCGGTGGTGGGAGCCTCTCCTGCCTCAGTGGCAGCACTAAGCCATCAGTCGGACATCCCCCAAGGGCTCCCAGATTGCAAGAGGGTGCAGGCTGGGCTGAGGGACGCGCCCCCCCCTCCTGAGTGCACGAATTTCATGCACCGGGCCACCAGTAAAGATATAAAAAAGGCAAAAGATAACAGTTCTTACCAAACCCCTGTCTAATGGAAAAGTATATAAACAGTCAACATTATAATGTGGTAACTATTAGAATAGAAATAGCCAGTAGAAGATTGTAAAACATGTACCTCAAATTTGTGAAATCTATAAGAATTTTATTCCATATATTGACAGAGAAAAAAATAGAGTTTGGTAGATCTCAGTTAACTCAACGTGACTGAGCACAAACATAATTTGGAGGAAGCACATACTTAATCAGCCTCTTTTCTGTACTGTGCATTCCCACCCAGGCTGGTTCCTCTCAGAATTCAGTTTCATCACGACTTTTTATATTAAAGTTATATCAGCATAATTATTCCCAGTAAACCATGAAGCTCAAACTCTATATATCCTCGGATTTCTCAGAGGCCTGTTATTTTCTTGACTTCATAAAGCCACAGATTCTGGTATCATAGCAGGAGATATTTTCGGTTAAAAAGTCAAGTGAGTTTGCTAGAAAAGCACCATTAGATGAGGAAATCACATTGATTTTCTCACAACGTTTTCATCTGTAAAAAAATGTAGAGTCAGAGAAAATAGGTAATTTCCCCCAAGACACACAGTTAAATAGAGTTCACTGCAGAACCAGAATTCTCACCCGCCTGGTCTAAATCCAGAGTTTCTGATTTTGCTAATACACACCATGCCTGTCAGCCCAATTGTAAGGGTCTCTCATGTCAAAAGTTGAGCTTCTTTATGGTCTACCTGATTTCTTCCAAAGTGGGAGAAAGGTCTTGGTGCACTCACACAGGCAGGTGGAATCCTGGGCAATGAGGGGCTATCTTTAGTGTAGTGTTGTGGAGAGCTCCCAGAAGGTGTCATCAGGAGACTTGAGAGATTTGTTTCTTCACTTATCAGCCATGTGAACTTCACAGCCTTTTATTTCCCTGAGATAAACAGTTCTCATCAGTAAAATCATCCTGTACTAGGTATTTCAGAAGTTTGTTGCAATGACCAAATGGAATGTGTGTGAAAACACTCGGTCAGCTATCAGATGGCATGCAAATGACACATATTTTGGTATACTTTGGTCTGGAGCCAAATGGGGAGAAGCAGTATGAAAACCTATTAGGAGGAGTATGAATTCTCTGGTATAAATATTAAATATAAATATACAATGAGAAGGCAAATAACAGTTAAAATTAGCCATTATGTTATTCCTTTGACCATATTCTAATTGATAGGTAGGTACATGAGAATTAGCATATGAGCCTTAGCCAGTGGTGCTCAGGGGTTGGAGTGTTGGCCCTAGCACCAAAGAGTCGTGGGTTTGATTCCTGGTGCATGCCTGGGTTGAAGGTTCAATCTGGCCCCAGCCAGCCTGGTCAGGGTGTGTGCAGGATGCAATCAATTAATGTGTCTCTCTCACATCATTCAATGTTCCTCTCTCTCTTTCTCCCTCTCTCTCCCTCCCTTCTACTCTCTCTAAAAATCAATGGAAATAATATCCTCGGGTGAGAATTAACAGGAAAAAAAAAGTAGCATGTGAGATAGAAGAGGAGGCCTTGGACTCTGACAGCATTAGACTGACGATTAAGTGTATGACTTTCAGCAAGTTGCTTTCCCGCTCTGTGTTCCAGCTTCTGCATCCAGAAAAAAGGAACAATAATGTACCTACATCATAGTATTGTTTGAGGAGTAAAAAAAGAAAAATCAGGAACATACCTACGAAAAATAAAGTAAGCTTCTAATGGAAAGAGACGGGGTTTGAACTTCCTCGTAGCTGTGGACACAAGAGGTGGTGTGGGAGAGTGACAAACAAATTAATGAGGGATTCATTCTTAGAGGTCTATCTTACTAACACTTATCAGCATTATGACTATGAAGAAGTCACTTAACTATTCTGAGCCTTGGTTTCCTCATCTGTAAGGTAAATATGTTAAAGCAGTTTATAAAGTTAAAATAAAACTATTTTGCAAACCATAGAAAGATAAAGGGTTTATTACAGTATATTGTTGAGCCCTGATACTACTGTCTTCCTAATGCTAAAGAGTTTTGCAAATCTTCATTCTTAAAGAATTGTATCTTTCCTGTTTATACTAACTCAGGAATGTATGTGCTATAGGGTGGCCAAAATATCTGGGAACAGATAATAATATTTTATTATATTTTAATGTAATGTCAGAGACATTTATTATATATATATTCACTAATTCTTCCAGACTTTATGGCCACAGGGCATAAAAAACTCTCTTGTACAACATGTGCTAGTTGTTTCAAACCTTCAGAGGGATCATTCTCCTTGAGCAATGTTAACACAGAAATATCTATAATTATGATTTTGGTGATGATTAGACTCTGAATTGCTGGGCCCACAATGAATAAAGTGAGAGACTGCAGTGCATACAGTTCCCAGATGTCCTTCATAAAAATACTGTGGGTTGGGGAAGGGAGAGCAGGACTGGAGAAATACTGTAAAAGGGGGGGAAAGTCTTTTTTTTTAATTTAAACATTATAGTTAAATACAATCAGCTGAACATCTCACTTAAAAGCTGATGAATTAAAGTGTAAAATTAATCCCATTATAAAGTATTCATCCCTTTACCTAAGTGATAACAGAACCTGGACATTAGCATTAAGTATTGTTTTGTTTTCTGATAAAACAACTGATAAATTGAAGATGAAGCATTTCAAGCCACTGATAGTAACTATCACTAAAATGTTAAGACAAAGCAAATATGACATTAAAAAAATAAAAAGAGCATTTACTTATATGGTTCACTACTGGACATCTGACAAACTTGGCAACGAAAGGCCTCAAATGGTTCTCTCTTCCATGAGAAGCAGTGACTCTTTTAAGATAGATTGATTTTTAGAATTTCATAAACCTCAGGGGCTTAGCACGTCTTTATTTAACCACACAACTAAAAAAAATCCTTGTGGATGATTGCTGTATAAATGATTCCAAACAATCAAGTCCATTGAGATTTCTGAGCTTCCTATGATGCTTACCACTCATGCATTTGCAACCACCTAACTATTGGGCAGGAAGCAATGAGCCTTGTCCTTGCCTGGTGCACATCTAATGATGTAACCTGGGGAGGTCATAGCACTAGGCAAATCGGGATTTCATCTTTCAATGCGATTCTAGACAGGAAGAGCTCTCCAACAAAGAGACATTAAAATACCCCAATTTCCAAAACATTTAGGGAGACACAATCACTAGAACAGAATAAGGTTGTAACAAAATCAGGTTAGGGTGGTGGCGCTCTCTCTCTCTCTCTCTCTCTCTCTCTCTCTCTCTCTCTCTCTCTCTCGGTTTTGTTTGTTTGTTTGTTTGTTTATTTTACTGTGACCCATAGAGGAATAGTTTTAATCAGGACAAGGAACAAATACACATGCTCTCATGGACACACACACACACACACACACACATGAAACAAAAGTTTTATGAACCAATATTTATGCTATTAACACAGTAAATAAAACCCACGTCTCTGACTCTCTGAGACCCTGATATTTAATTTCATTTGTACAAGAAATTGGAGGCAACCAATCTATGTGTCTCTCTCACATGATGTTTCTCTTTCTCTCTCCCCCTACCTTCCACTTTCTCTAAAATTCAATGGAAAAAATATCCTCCATAAGGATTAACAAACAAACAAAGTAAAATGGAGAGACACTTCTTTTGCACTGCTAAGTATAGGATAGGTCATAATTAACTTTGATAGCACATAGAGATGGTATTTAGGGAACAAGATAAAAATGAGGGATTCTGTGATCTCCAGCTCTGGTGCTGGGTTTGTGCCTTGAGAGATCTGGGCAGAAAAGATTACGCTGACATTTCAAAGGTATGTTATCTTAGATACAAAAGGATAACAGACAGGCTCACTTAAGGTCAAGGAAGCTACAGGCCAATGATGTGACTACTCACAAGGACCTGCTTTTAGTTAGGAATTTTTAAATATGTTTTTATTGATATTAGAGAGAGAAAAAGGAGTGAGAGCGAGAGTGAGAGCAAGAGCTAGGGGTAGAGGGAGAGCGAGACTGCCTCCTGCACTTCCCCCACTGGGGATGGAGCCTGAAACGGAGACATGTGCCCTGACTGGGAATCAAACTGGCAATACTTTGGTGAATGGATGACACTCAACCAACTGAGCCACATTGGGGCGCAGTAAAGAATTTTTATGTTCAGCATTCTACTTGGTTACTTTTGATCTCTGGGTCTCTGAGTTTGTAAGGACTGCCATGCATGCCTCCCTTGAGCTTGTCAGGTTTAATATGTGGCACCTTTTTCATCCATAAGTGGTTCACACAACTCCTCCTTGGGTTCAATTTCTTAGCAAGAACTGCTCACAGAACTCAGAGAAACAGGTTTCTTACTAGATCTCTGGTTTATTGTAAAAGGATATATAACTCAGAAAGAGCCAGATGGAAGCGATGCATAGGGCAAGGTATGTGGGAAGGGGCTTGTAGCTCCCATGCCCTCTCAGAGTATATTACTCTCCCCAAATCTCTGCATGTTCACCAACCTGGAAGCTCTCTAAACTCCCTCCTCTTGGGTTTTCTGGAGCCTGCATTACCTTGTCATGACTATTTAAGTCATTGGGGGCTGATTTAACCTCTAGCCCCTCTCTCTCACTAGAGGAAGTGGTAGTGGTTTTGAAAATTCCAACTCTCTAATCCAGTGGTTGGTTCTCCTGGCAACCAGCCCCCGTCCTAGGTGCCTCCAAGTCCCTTCACTCACGTAACAAAAGATACCTTTATCACTCTCAACACTTGGGAAATCCGGGAGTTCTGGGTGCTATGAGCCAGGAATTGTGAACGAAGACCAGATATACTTTGGCCATCTGAATGACCAAATATACATTTCTTACAAATCATAGTATCACAGAAGCTGATATTCATAACTACTGTTTGTTATGTTCTTACTGTGTGTGAAGTAATGTGCTGAACAGTTTGCTCACATTATAGCAGTGGGTCCTCAAACAATCTTTGGAGATGAATGCTGTTGTAACTATTTCATAAATGAGGCACCTGAGATTACAAACTGGCTTTGGCTGTGTAGCCAGGAGATGGAAGAGCAGGGACTAGAAGCCAATCTTACTCAGAATTATCCTCTTTATATTAACAAAAGCCCAAAGTTGCTATTTCAGGACAGACTAGACAGAATTTTGACTAGATTAGCACAAAAAGCTATTTCTATACAACGGATAGATTGGCAGAACCTACTACATTTAAATAAATCATTGGGTATATGTATTATAAACTCAATATAGTTCTCACAACGTGGGTTTCACTTTTTTTTTCAATGCCGTTTGTTGTCATTATTTTAAATGACCAGTTGTAGAGCTTATCTATATATTGTTCTATAGAGACATTTTAATAGGATGGATTCTAGCTGATTGTTGATTTTAAAGACAACTTCAGTAAGGTAATTAGCCTCTAGATGGTCCAATGGTAACCTCCTCCTGGTATTTGTATTCTTGTGTAGTCCCTTCCTGCATTCTACCAGAGTTGACTGTGTGACTGATATAATATGGCAGAATAGATGATATGTCCCTTTAGATGAAAGACATATTCATCTCTCTCTCATATTGGTCTCTCATCACTCATCCTGGTGGAAGCCATGTTATAAGCAGCCCTATGGAGAGGTCCATGTGGTGGGGAATTGAAGCCTCTGGCCAATAGCCAAGTGAGTGAGCCTCAAATGAACCCTCCAGCCTATCAGGTCTTCAGAGACTGTAGCCTGAGCCAACAGCTTGACTATACCCTCACAAAGGCCCTAGAGCCAGAACCACCCAGCTAAGCTGTCTTCAGGTCCCTGATTCTCAGAAACTATGTGACATCATAATTGATTGTTACTTGAAGCTAGGAAATTTTGGCATAGTTTGTTAGGCAACAATAGATAACTAATACAAACAGTTACAGCTTCAACTTTGCAGGATGCTATCTCAACAGAGTTCTGTCTGTGTTACATAGCACCTTTAATAGCAGAAATGCAGTTCAAAGGTAACAGAATACTCAGGTTGGAGAAATTAAGAGGAAAAAAAAAACTAAACAGTGAATAGTTTAGGAAATCTGATAGATTATTATTAGGCTTTCGAGTCACACAACACAGTTTAAAGTAGAGGCTAGTGATGCAATCTATGAATCATTGAGACTCCTAATCCCAAGCAGTTAATATAACAATTTGTCATCCAATCTATTAATTAATCAGCATTTCCTTTATCCTTATTCTCCCCAATCACTGGCTATTTTAAAAACCGCTGGCATATTCCACTTGAAGTTGAATTAGAAAAGAGAAGAGAATTGAAACACACATTTGTAAGTTCTGCTACTCTTCATAGTTTCATGTGGAGCTAGTCTCTGAAATTTGAAAAGTAGGCAAAACTGGGCACCATCGTCCTTGAATCCACCCTCCTGATGCAAAGAATTCTCATCCTTATCTTCCAGCTCCCTAACCCTTTCTACCATAGCATTCACCCAGGTGTGCCTTTCCCCACAATGACCTCTCTTTGCACTAACACACTCAAAGGCATGAATAAATAATTTCCAATTTATTACTCTTCTGGTTATTATACTTTTCTAAAGGATTATTATTTACACAATTAAATTCTGACTGTAGATTTCAGTGAGCATTATAAGCAGAAATGAAGATTTCATAATTGAAAATAAATGTATCACATCTGTGTCATATGGACCAAAACTAATTCCTAGAAAAAAAACATTTTTAACTTGTTTTATGATGTTAGGATTGTCATTCAATTATTTATAAATTTAAATAAGGTTTCTCCATTTCAGCACTATAGACATTTAGGGCAAGATAATGTTTTGTTGTGTGTGAGTGTGTGGGAGGGCATCTGTAGTTCATAGGATGTTTAGCGGAATCACTGGCCTCCACCCCCTAGATTCCAGTAGCACCCCCAGCTGCGACAACCAAAAATGTTTCCAGACATTGCTAAATGTCCATTGGGATTCAAGATCATGTCCAGTTGAGAACCACTAATATAAACAACTGCTACATTTTTAGCAAGTATGTGTGTATATTTATTAAGAGGATATAAGAAAATAATTTCAGGAAATGCTGTGGGGTTATTTAGGACGTGACCACTCTCCTGGTACTCCTAAAATTACAATCATATCAAAGAACCAATTGTGTTATCCAGCATTCTAATAAAAGGCAGAGATTGAAACTCCTAATTTTATTTTAACTCTCTTACTTAACTTATCAGGTAACTGTAATTTGGCCATATTCACACAATTTGAGGGCTGGAAAGGACTGTGGCTGCTATCTCCTGAAATTCCCTCTCCTTTAAAGACCATGGCCCAAAGAAAAGGTCTCACAGAGATTCAATCATGCATAAGACTAGAATCCAAGTCTCTGATCTTCCATCTGCTCTCGAGTGAGATGAAAACAAAAGATGCTCTCCTCTTGGTTAGTAGCTCACCAACATTATATATAATACTAGAGGCCCAGTGCACCAATTTGTGCACAGGTGCAGATCAGGGCTAGGCCTGTTAGGGGGAGGAGATGGCAGGAGATAACCGGGCTGGCTGGGGGGAGGGGCCGGGGGTGATTGGCCAGTGGGCCCTGCCTCAGATTGGGGTTGGGGGGCTACTGGGGGCATGGCCAGCCATGGGGAGGGGCTGTGGGCAGTAGGCTGGCTAGCCCTGCCCCCGAATGGGATAGGGGTGCCGATTGGGGGCCAGTGGCCTGTGGGAGGGGCCATGGGTGGTTGGCCAGGCAGCCCCACTCCCTATTGGGGTGGGGGTTCGATCAGGATTGGGGTGTCCAGAGGGAGGGGCTGCAGGAGGTTGGCCGGCCAGCCCCACCCCTTATTGTGGTGGGGCGGGCCAATCAGGGGTGGGGCTGGCCAGGGGGAAAGGGGTGGGGCGTTTGGCCAGCTGGCCCAGCCCTTAATCAGGGTGGGAGAATCCGGTAGTGGGGACTACTTATTAAAGGATATTTTTGAGAACAGTAACTGGGAAGAATGGGAAAAGAGCAGGTTTGAGCAGAGGAATAAGTAAAGCTGCAATGCTGGCCAGGGATCAGCCTCAGTGAACCACATAGAGAGCTCTTGGGTCAATGGGGAAAAAAGGAGACATATGTACCTGATCGGGCCGGTTCACTGGCCACAGTGGGCATCATAGTGACCAATCGTTACGGTCGTTCCGACGTTACAGTCACTGGCTTTTTATATATATAGATATTTTTCTCTTGATTTGTGTTATACATGTGTACTTATGCAGGAGCACCAAGCAGAAGACATGAGCTTGACAGTGAACTCTGCCAGGTGCATGACACAGGATAAAGCTCAATTTCTCAGCCTCAGTTTCCTCATCTTTAAATGGGGATAACCACCATGTATGATTAAAATATGAATTAGCTCCTTTTTATGCTAAAATGTTTGAGATATTTACATAAAGGGTGAATATATACTAAAGTGTACCTCAGATAGAAAGAGTGATAATCCCAATGCTGTCAAAACTGCATTTACAAAGAGCTTTGTTGTTGCTGTGATAAGGTGCTAAAAATGGACTCCTTGACAAAGTGTAAATCCTTTTCCATTTCCTAACTGTTCTTTTCAATATCTCAATGCCCTTCTCTCTTAAGTGGGAATTAACTTCAACACTACTTTTAGTCAAGTACAAAATAGATTTTCTTCATGAACAGGGGAACGCCTTTGAAAAGATATGATGAATATATACGAATTTTGAAGGAACACCTTTTTGTCTTTTTGGCAGTGTGTTTCTAAGTCACAGCATCATATTGCAAATTCAGAGGTTGAGTTTTAAAATATGCCAGAACATGAAAAATAGACAACTGACCACTCTGGGAATTGGATAGCAGACACAGTGACGGTGTATCAGAGTATGAGTATGTTTGCCATGTAGGAAGATGAAATATAGGTTTAAGGGGTGAAATAATGTTTGCTGTCCATGAGAGATCATTCATAGAAGCATTTCCTCTCCAAAAAGATACTATTTACGACTTGAGCCTGGAAAAAAAAAGTTTACTATGTTCCACCCTGAAAGAAGTTTTTCCTTCCAGACGTACTTTTGAAAATCTTCTTTAGTGTGTTATTAATTTCTGATGGGCTGAAAGATTTGGTAGATTTCTCTATATGCTTCATTTTCCCCTAGGGAACAACCAAGGCTTTCAGGAAAAATCTGATTTACTGTACTTATAAAGGAGTAGAAGGACCTAATTAAGACTAAAGTATTAAATAAGTGAATATAATGATTTTTATGGTCTCTCATTATTCTTTTAGAAGGGATGAGCTAGCTAAAGAAAAATGACTTGGAAAGACATCACCAGTGCCGAGCACCTAACTCTTGAAATGCCTTTTTCTCTAGTGAAAGTCAGCTGTTTGGTTTCCTTTCCAAAGAACTTCTGAACTTAGCACCACTTCAGTTGGCTGCTTTCAGAATGCTGACCTTGATTCCCATTTAAGAGAGTGAAGGGTTAGGATTAATGTTTCATTTTTATATATGCTGCCTTGCAAAACCCTTTCCATTTACTCATAAAAGAAGTTTGCCAACCTTTTATTTTTTTTTGAAAGGATTAAGACTAGGTTATTTCCATCCTAAAAGTGTGATCAAAGATAGTTGTGGTAAGCAAAGAGGAGACCAGAAGAGCCAACTGCAATAGACTGTAATATAATGCTACACACTAGTTTATTGAGTATATTTATCAGGAAATTATTATAAGATTATAAAGTATAATATTTACATTTCATTATAATTTACACAATGTCAGTTCTCATGAGGAAATATACTTTTTAAAAAGGCAAATTAAACCAACATGCTCAAATGCACTATATATTCTGGCCCGAGATCACCACAGTAGTTGTGCAGGTTCTGTCCTGGCCAAGGGCACCCAGCCATGGCGTGAGTAGAGGCTGAAATCAGTACACTTTTAGCTCTTTAAGCCTTGGTGCTGGGTGCAGAACTGGGGAAATTTTCTAATTCTCTCAAAGCATTACATGGGTTAGTGGTGGTCACTTCTGGACTTTATGAGGTCCCAAATCGCCTGCCATTTAATGGTCCAGATGCAATCTTTCTCTTCTAACACTCTATCAGAGGAATAGGGAGCACATGGCTGTAGGCCATGACTTGCATTTCCCAACCTGACATGATCCCACACTCAGTCCCCAAAAGGGACCAAGGAAATCTAGTCTTCACTGTCAGAAATTCTGGTAGAAACTGGGAGAGTACCAGATGATATGTAGCCAGATAAATTTTTTTTAAATGCTTAAATCCTTATTTTCCCCTGGTCAAAACCCTGTCCCCTAGAGGAGCCCTAGGAAAATAACACCCAAGGGACAGTGGCAAAAAGAAAACTAAGTTCCACATTATTATTAGTTGGGCTTTGTTGCCAAATTCCAACATAGGGCTCTTAGATTAACTGTGCTGGAGCATGAAGCTTATCAATGAAGCACAGGAAGGTGAGCCCATCCTCCACTGAAACTCAAACTCAAACCTGAGTAGCTGGAGCACAGCACTGCAATGACCCCTCCTTCCCTGCCTTCATTCTGTGCCCATGTTTCTGCATGCACCATGCTGAGCACACCGAGGAAAGTTAAGCTCATACTTCTGGTCCCAAGTTGAATACCATGTGGTTGTAATGACATGATCTATGTCCATGGTAAAGTATAGCAAAATTTTAAGAAATAATTTCAATATACATTAGTCACATAATTATTCCTATACAGGTGAGAAAACTGTAATTTAGAGAGAAGAAAATTTTACAGGAAATGTAGAAAACACAAACCTGATGAATGTGTTGGGAGGAACAGAGAGGGAGTTGTTAGTTAGAAAGAAGAGCTCTTACAAAGGCCTAGAGCCATAAAAATGCATGCATCATTTTGGTGCAGGTGGGAGAGAAAGATGAATATTCTACTATAGCCTTAGAAGAGGCTTGGTAAGGGGAGGTAGTAAAAAACAAGGGAAGGCTCCGACAAATTGTGGTGGGAATTTAATGTTAGGCTAAAGGGAATTTGAAATTTATTCCACTGAAAAAGGAGAAAATCCGAGGATATAGGCCTTCAGTCTGACTTTGTCCCTCACCAAATTCTAAAACTTTTAAATATCTGACATAACAACTGGAAACTTTATTTCCAAGCAATCAACATGTGATTTCTGGGTCGGTGCATTGGAGAAATATAGTATTTCCAAGATTTTAGAACTTGAAGTTTAGGAAACTTCCAATTTTGAAGCAAATATTCTCTAATGTTCCAAAAAATCAAATACAATTTTCTTTTTTCTTCTTCTGATGCCTAATCTGTAGCACTCCATTTCAAAGCACAGCTCGTCACTGATTATACAAATACTTAGAAGCAGCGCTCATTTTTAGTAGGTAATGAGGTGTAAGGATGAAGCTTAAATGATGCAATATACCCAATGACTAGCCTTACATAAATAAATAAAGGACCATTTGTTTCATTTCACTTCCATACACACTTTTGCAAGGGAATGTTCTATTTCTTTTGGCACACATGGAAAATTCAAAGTATACATCAACATCTTTTTAATGTTGAAATATAGCTTTTGTTTGTCCCTTTATTAAAAAATAACTACATAATAAACATACTGGAAAATTTTGGGTGCCTTGTTCAAAAAGGAACAGGCTGAATTTCCTCATGAGATGCCTCCTGACATTGGCATAGCATAGTAAGAAATTGACAGACTCCCAGTCATAATCCCATCTGGATGGATCTGCTCTGTGTGCTCGCCAGGCGCCAGCCTTCACCTGCAAATACTGAAATATAATCCATCTTCAAATCTTATGTAGGGACTTGGAGGAGAAGTTTAAAGGTTGTTACTCCATGGAACTAATTTAAGGTGCTACAGTCGGCCCTCTATATCTGCCTCCATGGATTCAATATCTGCAAATTGAAAACAGAATTTTTGATCCATGGTTAGAAATCCATGGATGTGGAGGGCCAACTGTATGTATTGTTCTATGCCATGTTATATAAGGGACTTGAGCATTTATGGATTTTTGTATCTGCGGGGAGGGGAGCGGTTCTGGACCAAATTGCCTTGTGGACAGCAAGGGATAAGAGTATTTTCATCTATGGAGAAGTGGAAGAAGTCAGAAGATGTGAGGGAAGAAACTAACAATTTGGGGCGTTAGTCATACAAACAGGGACAAAGCTAGGCTTTTATCAACTTAATCCATTTACTCTTCAGAGCGCACTTTGTCTTGTAAGTATCGTTCCACTTGTTTCCACAGTAGGAGACTGAAGCTTGCAAGTGTGAAAGCCAGTGTTACATAACATGTGGTGGAGGTGAAATTCGAACCTGAAAAATCCTGAGATTTCAAAGCTCAAAGATTTCAATTACACAATCTTGTCAAGATTTTTAAAAAAACAGACAAGTAGTTTCCACAGAAGAAAAAATAACCCAAAGATTGATATTTGTAAACCCAAACTAATATTTTTGTTAAGTTGACTTAATCCTTGGAGGGTACATCCATCCAAAATAAGCTTTGATATTGTCATTTTCAAAAATCACATCGGTTGCCAAGATTGACTCCATTACATTGGTATATAATGCTCCACATGTCCCAACTGACCAAGCAGCTTGGCAAGCAAATAACTGAAAAATTATTCATTGGACATCCTACTGTAATTAGTATTTCTTGATAATCTGCATCATAAAATACTTTACCATAATGACACTTGAAGCTGAATTGAGATAGATTCACAATTCAATTAAATCAGCTTTTGTAGGGCATAAAACACCCTTGACTTTTTTATTTTAAAAAAATGATGAAAGGATATAATCCTTAATTCTGATTTTTGTTGTTGTTATCCTTGATATTTTAGGGAGTATACATTTAACCTGCAGGTTCCTCTAAAAATGTCCATTTACATGATTTGAATAGGAGATGTTCAGTGAGGAACATGCATTTGAAAATGTTACAAATTCTCATCTCCAATGAACAACAAGTGTATAGCATAAAGGCAAAATGCAGATGCCCATGAAGTGCAAATTATCCTAAGAGAAAAGGTATAAATAACATATATATGTACATATATAGAAACTCACTCAATACTATCTATAATCCTAGAATCTATTCATATTTTTGTTAAATTTTCAAAAGTTTTACAAGTTCTGTAACTTTACTTTTGTTATTTTAATTATAAAAGCAATGTTACAAATATTGAAGGCAGCAATATTATTATTATATATTACTGAGGGGGAATAATATTTTATCACTGACATTGTTTTAAATTGCTATTTCCTGCTGATTATAAAATACAGACCAACTTTTAGTTGGTTTGGTTTTTAACTTTAAATTATCCACTGAAAGACACCTGGAATGGACCACCTCCATTGACCAACAAATAAATGAAAAAATGCTCAACTTCATTAGCTATTAGGGACATGCAAATCAAAACTATAATGAGATACCACCTCACACCTGTTAGAATGGCCATTATCAACAAGACAGGTAGTAAGTGTTGGAGAAGTTGTAGAGAACAAGGAACTCTCATTCACTGCTGGTAGGAATTTAAACTGGTACAGCCACTATGGAAAACAGTATGGTGGCTGATCAAAAAATTAAGAATAGGGTGACCATATGACCCAGCAATCCCTACTCTGGGAATATAACTGAAAATTTTGAAAACATTTATTCACAAAGGGGTGCATATATATCTTTCATTGTAGTATTATTCATGGTGGCCAACACATGGAGACAACAAAAGTATCCTTTGCTAGATGATTGGATACAGATGTGGTAATATATGCAATGGAATACTATTCAGTCATAATAAGAAAAGATGAAATACTGCCATTTGTGGACAACATGGATGGACCTTGAGAATATCATGCTAAGTGAAATAAGTCAGTCAGAACCCGTATGATTTCACTCATGTGGGATATAAAACTCAAACTTCATAAACACAGACAACTGTACGGTAGTTACCAGTGGGAAGAGGGGTAGGGGGATAATAAAGGGTAAAGGGAGCCAAATATATGGTGAGGGAAGATGATTTGACTTTGGGAGATGGGTACAGAATGTAATATACAGATCATGTATCATAGAAATGTGCACTTGAAACCTATAACATCTTATTAATCAATGTTACCCCAATAAATTTAATTTTAATAAAGAAAAAGAAATGAAGTGGAACTAGAGGTGATTACTTCATTAGGCTGCCATGGAAATTAAATAAATTACAATTTTGGAAGTACTTAGAAGAGTAAGTCATTTCTCTAGCTTTTATTGAGTATTCTAAATATTTCAACATTTTGCATATTAACTTACAAAACTGTTTATCTGCATACATATTTTTAACCCTAAAGTTTCTTGTTCTT
Organism: Cnephaeus nilssonii; assembly: GCF_951640355.1. Classification (NCBI taxonomy): domain Eukaryota; kingdom Metazoa; phylum Chordata; class Mammalia; order Chiroptera; family Vespertilionidae; genus Cnephaeus; species Cnephaeus nilssonii. Next base: position 17,640,920 of record NC_137089.1, read on the forward strand.
TCAGAAGAAGTACATTGAAGTATGATAGGATAAAGGTTAATATTTTTACGGAAAGGTTAATTTTATTCACTATTTTAAGCTATTAAGGCATGTAAATTAGGTTGTTATTGTTATTTTAAGAAAAAGAACATTTTGTATTGAAAAAGTGTGCCTTTCCAAGAAATCACTAACCAGATGTTGGTGTCTTGAGATATCCCAAAGGGATACTGGTAGAAGAAAAATGATGAAAGAACTCCTTCCACACAAAATCTGAAAAGAGTACACACATATTTTATAACAATGAATATTTGCAAAAAAATTAGCAAATGTGCTTTATCATCAGATACCAGAGCTCTGGAATATCCTAGTTTTGAAAATGTGGCTCAACAGAGAAAGAAAACACAAATAGCTAAAAAAAATTACTAGGAAATGGCAATGCAATAATTAAGTGGAATATAGAATGTAAATGCCAAATATCTCGTTTACCACATATGCCAGGACTTAAAATCTGTATGTGGTAATATAATGTTCAGTCTTTGATTCTATTTATATAGGCAGCATTGAAAGGCCACATCAGCCAGTTATTTGTTATCAAAAGTTTATTGAGTGTTTATTATGTGCAGAGTACTTTATTGTATACATATACATATGTATGTGTGTATAAAGAAAGATACACATACACACAAAACTAGATGCTATTTTAAGTTTTTATTATTTTCACTCAATTTTTTTTTATTTCATTTCTTAAGGTGATTGTTTTCATGTTTTGTTTGTTTTGGCTTGGTGTGCTATATGTTAAGTTTCCAGAACTGTTGGGTGACTGGGTGGGGTTTTTTGATAGGTGAAATGGATACAGCCAATGTGAGTTCACCCTCTGACTATAGCTCCCTTATGCAGATTATTATTTTTAAAAATATTTGTAGTAATTTCAGAGAGGAAGGGAGAGGGGGAGATAGAAACATCAATGATGATAGAGTGTCATTGATTGGCTGCCTCCTGCACACCCCCAACCCCCCACTGGGGATCGAGCCTGCAACCCAGGCATATGGCCTGACTGGGAATCGAACCGTGACCTTCTGGTTCATAGATCAACACTCAACCACTGAGCCATACTGACTGGACTATGCAGATTATTTTTTAACCAACTCATCTGACGGCATGCCCATCCTTTCTCATTTTATCAGAAAGGAAATGTATCTCAAAAATGAACATATTATTCTGAAAGAAAAAAATGTCCCACCCCATTTTACCCTATCTTTACCTATGTATCTCCTCTACTAATGTGGGCAGAGTCACAGTGCAAAAATCTGTACTCCACTTGGTGATCACTGTGTGGGGCAAAGTGCCTAAAGGACCCCCATCATTTTCCCATTTATTTATGGGGTTGTGTGTGTGTGTGTGTGTGTGTGTGTGTGTGTGTTTGTGTTTAATACTTTGTCATTGGCAAAGTAAAAGCAAGTTCCTCTCTGTTGGGAAAAGCACTGTGTACTCTTCCAGATGGATTTTACTAATGCTTGGGAAGGCCTGGAGTTTAGATAAATGGAGACTGGAAAAGCTGTATTCTTTCTGTTCCTGGTTTCCTTAGTGTTTTAATTTCATCTCCTAGTGGGCAGCTTTTTGTTTTATGTCACTGGGCAGATGGCCACTGGCTCTCTTTCTGGTTTTATTGGAAGTTTCTTCAAATGATTGTGGTAAATTTCAATGAACTTTTTTATCATGCTCATTTCATTTAATTTGGTAGTTGGGGAGTTCCAAGTCAAACAGAAATTTCAGGCAAAATGCTAAAAGGGAAATACTTACATCCAAATCAGCAGGACTTAAAAGCAACGCTGTGTGTGCCGGGCACTTGCCCAGAGATCCACGCTGTTGGAGAGTGACAGGCAGCTGTGACATTACCTGTCAATGTTTGCTTCTCCAGAGGGTCCCCAGAACCACTTCATGCTTACTGAAGCCCTGCTTCATAGCTTGGAGCCTGAGTAATTGGATATCTTTGAAAGAGAAGACTGGGTGCCCTCATGAAGGCACCTTGCTGGGTCTTGGCAGAAGTATGAGGGGAGCCCTGAAGAGGAATTGCACTCACGGAGTCTCCTGAATTCTCTCTTTGTGAAATCCCATCCCCTTTGGTGCTTGCTTCTGGCAAACTGAGAGCATCCTGAGAATGGGTCAAAGATCTTTCAGAGGGATCCCTGCCAGCAAGAGTGAATCACATTTCCAAAAGCAAACTGGAACATTTTTTCATGTCAGACTGAGACGTTATGACAACTGGGTACTGAGACTGGGTATGACAGTAATGGGAGATGGAAAAGTATTTTTTTCCAAAAGACAAAGTATGTTCTACAGGGTATTAATTTTTAAAACTAGATAAAGTTTCTTGGTTGATTAGAATAATGCTGCTTCTCTGCCTGTTCCACCACTTTTCCTGCTCTTTGCCTATTTTTCATCTATATCTGGGTGGTCAAAAAAATTTTAAGATATAAAGGATAGACATTTAGGAATCCTGGTAAGAGAGCCAGACTTCTGTCAAGGATTGTTACTCTAAATCATTGACTCCATTATTTATTTCTGCCTTTATGTTCTGAATTGGCCCAAACAGTAGGTCCGTTTATTATTTCAGACACACCAAAGGAACTTAATTTTTAAATTGTATAAAATGGGAAAAATATATGAATAGATCATAAATCTGAAAAAAATAAAAAGGATTTTTTGTATATGTTTATAAAACCTTCACTTTCCTATAGCATTTTAATTCTTTTTTTTTTTACCCAACAAAGTAAAATTACAGGAACATAGAATAGTTTAGATAAACTACATATGATAATTAGGAAAGGACATCCAAGTCCAGCTGAAGCATATGTGAGTCCCATACTTGTCACAAGATCTAATGTGTTTTCCATGAGGTGGGCACTACAGCAAGTTCCAGTTATTATGTATGCGTTGTGCCGTTCAGTTCACTCTTCCAAAAAATATGCCCTTGTGTGTAGTATCTGCCATTTTCTGTGGTGTAAATACTCCCACCATGGCAGATTTCAATCTAACAACTGATGTCACTAAACAGAGTTGGGAAAAAATGTGCAGAATTGACTCTTGTGAGCCTATAACAACCAACTTCAGCAAATTACATATAGACATATTGGAGTTAGGCGGCAACATACCCCCAAACCTCTAATTTTTAAAAGTAGGAAATGAAGCTTGGAGGTGGAGTGATTCAAGCCACAAAAAATTGCCAAGTTGGAAATAGATACTTTATATTTTACTACACTAACTTATCATGGGTGGATCTGCCTGTGCATCTTTATATTTGAATCTGTACAATGATAAAAAAAGAAAGGAGTAACTATATATTTTAAAAATAGAAATAATATAAGCTAATATAGTGAGTCAGACACTGATGGCTACTGAAAAACTACCCTCACTTCTTCCATTGTGAAAATGTAAAACAGTAGCACTCTTTCCACTACAAGTTTTTGTATTAGAAATATCGTCATTTTCATTTAAACGTGTGATTTATGTTAATAAGTAGGTTTATCTTTGTTGTTTTAAATAAATAAGAATTTTAAGATGTTTTCATTTTAATGTATAATATAGTAAGTATCAATAGAGCCCTTAGAGACAAAAGGGCCTCAGTAGTTTTTAAGACGGTGAAGGGACTCTATTATCAAAAGTTGCAGAACTGCTGGTCTAGACTTACCATTCCAGAGGTATAATTTAGGGGTTCAAAGGGGAATATGGTGAATGTGTGACATCCATTGATGGTTTCCATTGATCCCTTCTCTCCCTTTAAGTGCACCCTGCTCCTAACATCAGGAGGTGAAGTCTGTTCCCTTTCTCCTTTAATCTGGGATGGCCTTTTGACCTGGCTTGACTGATACAACCTGGCAGAACTGACATTCTGGGATTCGGGTCTTAAGAAGACTTGCAGCTTCTACCTGGGTGTCTTGGAATGTTCATTCTTGGGGCACTACATGGAAAGGCCACATGTAATTTCTCAGGTCACTAGACTCAGGTGAGTCCCAGCCAATAACCAACATCAACTTCCAGTCATTTGAGGAGGCCCTCTTCAGTGTCTGGCCCATTTTATGACCCCAGCCCAATGTGCCATATGATTACAATTGCATATGAGAAGCCCAAGCAAGAACCTCAAAGCTGAACTTGGTTAACCTCCAAGAAAAATAAGATACAATAATTTATTTTAAGCCACAAAGTTTAGGGGTAGTTTGTTATGCACCAGTAAATAACTAGAACCGGGAGGAAACGATAAGACTATTAGCTACAGAGTGTGGCTATAGAGGTGGCTATGGCTTCAGGTGAACATGCACTCATCTAGCTTAGGTTAAGATCTTAAACCAGGCCCAAGGAGACACAGCCAGGGAGTAAGTAGGGCAGCCTGAGAGGTACTCAGTGAGCACTAGGCTGGTTGTAGAGGTCCAGCAAAGAAAAGAGTGATTCAAGTCAGAGCTCCAAGAAAGAAATGAGCATCCAGCTGAGATCGCAAGAAATGGGGAGAACTGGCATGTTCATCATAGCCAAAGCTGAAGTCCGGCCCTGGGAGCTGAACAAACACAGCTGTGTCCGAGAACAGCTTCAGCTGAGTTTATCTATCTCCATTACTCACTCCTGTCAGACCCAATTCCAGGTTTAGCACAGCAGCAAGATTAGCAGCAGCAAGTCATACTTCAAGTCCCACTGGCTGCAGAGTGTGAAGGTACTGGCCTGCCACAGTCAGAACTATTCAGAATTACTCCAGAGGTAGGCACTTAGTAACTCACAACACCTTTAAAACCCACAGACACCCTGAATGTTTTCCACCTGAAAAAATATCTAAGAGAGATAATCCAACATCAAAATTTTGATAGACAGTGTTAGACTCTGAGGAGAAACTCCGGACTTTTATTTATGAGGGGTTTAAGGGCTACAAACTTGGAAAGGAGGACTAGAATTCTCCTCAAGGGACGTCTGCCCAGCAGCATAATATTTTACATAAGACTGTTTAGTTGGGAAGTTTTGTAGGAGCTGATAGAGATTTCAGTGTGTGTTATATTTCCCACAAACCTCCCCATGGCACCTCATCTTTCTATAATCCTAATGAGATTGTCAGAAGTTTAGGCCATCAGTAATTGCTATTGTTCATTCAAATTTCTCTTAAGAATGAAAAAAGAATCTTCCAATGCACATGTGGCAATGCAATTAAGGGTGTCAGTAATCCTTAGAAAAAGACACCCAATGTGGTCTGTGTTAGAGGAGGTGGAAATGGCCTACTAGAGCTTTTGCAGTCAGAAATCTAGGATTTAAGTTCAGCTTGTGGGTAGTGAGTGATTCATTTACCCTGGTGGTTCTCAGCCTCACTGCACATTAGAATCACCTGGAGGTGCTTACAAATGGCTGATGTCTTGGTCCAGCCCAGAGATTCTAATTAATTAATTTGTCTTGGGTGGGTTCCCAGGTATCAGCTTGTTTTCCCCGTTTTAAGATGCCCAGGTAAGCCCTATCTGGTTTGGCTCAGAGGATAGAGCGTCGGCCTGCGGACTGAAATGTCCCAGGTTCGATTCTGGTCAAGGGCATGTACCTTGGTTGCGGGCACATACCCAGTAGGAGGTGTGCAAGAGGCAGCTGATCGACATTTCTCTCTCATCGATGTTTCTAGCTCTCTATCCCTCTCCCTTCCTCTCTGTAAAAAAATCAATAAAATATATTTTTAAAAAATATGTACAACTTAAAAAAAAAAAAGATACCCAGGTGATTCTAATATGCTTCCAGAGTTGAGAACCTCTGGTTAACCTCTCTAAATCTCAAGAACATTCTGTGTTAAAGAGGAAAAGTAACATGTATCTCCCAGAAATGTAGGAAAGAGCTTCACAAACCTTGCATATGAAAGCTCTTCATAATCAGGAAGGATCCTACCTAATAATAGAGTGATATGCAAATTGACCGTACCTTCGCTATGCCCACGATTGGCCAGGAGACACGGGGGGGCGGGACTTGGGGTGGCGGGGGGGGGCTGATTGGGCCGGCGGGACGCTGAGCTCGCGTCGCCATGGCTGTGCTGTGGCACAGAAGGGGCCTCTGGGGCAGCGAGCCCATGTCCCGCCACCGACCATCAAAAGCGGGGAGGTGGGTGACCGCTCCGGCACCAGGCCAAAAGCCAAAGGCCTGGTGCACCAGCAGACAGACACCCAGCTCCCCCGTGATCGAAAGCGGGGAGCTGTGTGTCCACTCCAGCACCAGCGGACCCCCTGCCATCAAAAGCGGGGAGCAGGCTGCCAGCAGTGTCCGCAGAGCGTGCTAGGCTTTGCGGGACAGTGGATATGGCCTGGATGGCAGGTTAGGCCTAGGGGACCCTACACGTGCATGATTTAATCATGCACTGGGCCTCTAGTACTATATAAATGCATTTTATTATCTCCATTAAGTGTAAAGAATAAAAATAAATGATGTAATTTTTTACATTGTTAATAGTGAAAATTCTTGATAAATAAATACATGGTTCTATTCTGTAGATAACATTTTTTTTCTTTAGTGGCAGGTCTCACTGTTTTGTTGCATTTGGCTGGGAGTTGTGACAGCAGAGGGGTAACAAGAAGAAATACTGCCTTGAAATTTAAAGTAATTCACAAGCTGCTGTTACCCATTATGTGGAGAATCCAATAGGCAGTGTTTCAGTTGCATATTTGTTAGAAATCAGCTTGGTCTGGTGGTTAAAAATAATGACTCTGGAAACAGCTTTGCCTGCCATTGAATGTCACCAAATCTTGTACCTTCAGCGAGGTATTAATGGTGTTAATAATAATTTATCTTGGAATTTGGGAGAAGATCAATACATGTAAAGTGTTCTTAATAGTGCCTGGCATATAGTGGATTGTTGGAAAGTCTCTACAAAGAGGGTGACTTTTCAGTGAAGCCTTGAATAGGTTGTAGAAGAGAAAGGAGCACATTACAGACCAAAGGTGCTGACTACCAGCAACACTGATGTAATGACCTAACGTTACTCTCCAAGTTCAGATTCATTTGTTTGTACCAATCGCTACTTTACTGAAATGACTTGGAGTTGCTAACATCTTACCATGAAGTCTTTCTCTATTAAGCCCCTGATGGAGGCATTATTGCCATATGAGACTGCACTAAAAGGCGAGCAAACTCCTCCTTCTGTGAACTGCAAAATCCTAGGGGCAACAGAACTTTCATGCAAATAGTTCTTAAATTGAAATGATATTTTATACTAAATGATCATTTGGGGAATTTTAATATTTTCAATAATCAATTATTTACAATCTTGAGCAAGGTTAAATTTTGAAAAGACCTTTCACATAGGAAAGAATGGTAGAAAAAGTTGAAGTATTTCAGGTCCTGGATGGAGGTGCTATTTAAACACTTACTTCCAATGACGGTGAACAAATAATAATAAAGACTTGCTCCCAAGTAACATTGTAACATCTACATAGGTTATTTTTTTAAGATGAGATTTTGTACTGTATGAGGAACTACTGAAACTCTCCTTTACTTTTTCCCACAGCTCAAAAAATAAAATTTTCTCTTTCACATAAATTATTAAGATGTCTGGATCCCCACTCCTTTCCAAGTTTCCAGTATCTTAAAGAATATTTCAGAAACTGCTATATAATTCTTGCTTTGGGTCTATTATGTAACAGTATGAATAAGTTGGACAACAATTACTAGTGATATATACTAATTATTTCTCAAGAGGCTTGCTCAACTTGTAGTGACAAATTGGAGGTTTTCTATGAAAGAATTAATTTTATTTTTATAACCTGGTTTCTAATATCAACTGCATAAAAATGATAGTTGTGAAGAATGCATGGTAACCCTGACAATTTTGGCAAAGGCTCTTGAAAGAAAATATGCAAAATATATTGATCAATGACCAGTACACAAAAGGAGTCAAGTTCCATTTTGTAAAGAGGAATTTATTCTGAACCTTCCTTCCTAAAGCACCACCATCATTTGAATGAACAAAACTGCCTGACTGTACCATCCTGTACATCACTCTGATGGACTTTATACAGCACAGTCTCTACAGTGAGCCTCCTTTATTGCAGAATTTTCAGTGCACATTCTTGAATCTGTAAAGAGACAGAGGCAGGGATTGATGATTCAACTGAGTTAGTTGACTGGCTGGGTATGTGATCCATACTCTTTCTGAATTGTATGGATTATATTAAACTACAAAGTGCTCTTTAGAAAGGAACTAGGAAGTTCACACATGATTTAACAAAGAGATAAAAGCTTCCTCTTTAAAAATCACTGGAGCCCAGTAAATCCTTGAAGTGATGCATAAAATGAGTGCATTTTTACAGAAAAGAGGAAGAGATAAAAATGGAAAGGTAAATATTATAATGTTATCCTAAGAGGTACAAGGGGGAAGAAACAAACAATGAGAAACAAAATAAACAAGGAGGAACAGGAGGAGGAAAAAGAGTGGGAAGAGGATGAGGATATTCGCTGAGCTCTGTTAATGTCTACATACTATTTCTAGCACTTTTACTTACATTATTCTGTTTATAATCATAGCTTTATTAGGTAGGTACTATTATTTTGCCTGTTTTATAGATAAAGAAACTGAAACAATTAGTAAAATTTTGGTGGGCCTGATATATATACCAGGTACAAAGGAAAAATAAAAGAAAGCCCTTCTTTAGTAACGTGTTATGTTGAAGCATTACAAGGTAGAGCATTTTCTTTTCTTTCCTTTAAAATGTTTTTATTGATTTTAGAGAGAGCAGAAAGAAGAGGGAGAGAAAGAAACATCAATGTCAGAGGGAAACATCGATCGGCTGCCTTCTGCACATCCACTAATGGAGATCGAACCTGCAACCTGGGCATTTGCTCTGACCAGGAATCCGACCAGCGACCTCTTGGTACATGGCATGATCCTCGACCACTGAGCAACACTGGCCAGGGCAAGGTAGAGCATTTTCAAAGGTCATTATAGACTGGCTCAGAGGAAACTGCAAATATTAATTTGCAGCTATATGTCTACATGGCTGCACACATTGGTAATACATTAATTCACACAATTAAGATAGTCTCTGGGATTCAGACAGGCCAAATGGACCTAATATTTGAGTTCCATGTGTTCTACTGCTACTATGGCCCAATATTAATTAATATGACTTTCTAGAACAACAATGTGATGACATGAAAATGGAGAATTATTAAGCCTGGAAATCTGGATTCTAATCACGACATTGCCATACCTAGTTGTATGATTTTGGGGAAAATTGTATAAAATGTGGAAAACATGTCTTCTTCCTACCTCATGGGTCTCTTCTGAACATGGCAGGGACTCTATATGCTTTTTTTAATGCCCAGCATTCAGTCCTTGATGTTCTATGGGAATATATAACTCTACCATGCATAACACGGTGGAGTTCAGTGATCCGAAATCAGGTTAGTTTGGGAATTGAAGAGATGGATAATTCTGCAGAGGTCTGGGAGAAGTAAATTTGATATGTAAAGCAATTACATTTCATAATAATGGATGTGGCAGAACTTTGACAGGATAGCAAATTAAAGAGGATCCTTAGTCTCTGTTAGTTCCATTGCAAATCCTCCCCTAGGGACTCTTCCATTTCCAGATTTGAGAACTGGCTTAATTTTCCTGGACATCTTTTGTCTGTTTTAGCTAACAGTCAGGCCAAACAGAGGATAACATATAATAAAAACAATTACATACTGCCAAAGTAAACCTCTGTGCAAAAGAGAGGGTTTGTAGCTCTTTAGAAACATTTAAAATATAATTAGGAATATATATAATGCACAGAGTAAATCCAAACAACAGAGCTGTAGAAAATAGTTGTGGCTACTCCCTCCATCTAAAAATAATTTTGGCCCAGGCAATGTGGTAAGGGTGCTATAAGAGCCTTTTGCGCATTCTTACATGCCAGAAATATTAAAATAGGCTTTTTTCCTAAAATAAAAAAAAAGTCATGTTGTAGCAAGAAACACTTTGAGAGTAGTACAAATCAGCATCGCATGGTTCCTACTTACTTTCCAAAATGTGTGGTAAATTACAAATTTCACAGGCTTCAAACCTACACTCAGTAAGTGCATTCCCTTTAAAGCCAACAGGCCAAATACACCATAAGGAAAACTACCCCTAATAATTTCACCACATCATTTACTCCTTTATTTATTCATTTTTTGAGCCAAGAACTGTACTAAGTATTGCTGGGAGGGCTAATGTATATAAGATGTAGCTTAACTGCATTTCCTTTTTTTATTTGTTTCAGTAGTACAGCATCACATCTCTTAATCTTCAATGATTTCAAGAGGTCCTTATTTAAAATCTTACACCCAAAAGACTTATTTCCATTATCAACCCACCCATTTAATATGTATATGGCTATTGGAGAGCTTGGTTCATAACATTGAGCCACATGCTCTGAAGCTTGTCCTGTACTTAGTACAGAGATACTTAGATCAGTGATACCAGTTCCTTAACCCCAGGAAACTCATAAAATGGTTGATACTGTCATTGTCCAAAGAGGGTAACCAACATCATGATGTGAGATTAAGTCATCAAGGACTCTATAGTTTGAGATCATGAGAGGATCCAGAGTAAATCTCCAAAGAATTACTTAAAAAATGGTACAGAATGGTCAACAATAAACTTTAAAAAAGTTCATAAAGGTCTTTACTGTCCATTTGTTTAATAAATACATGCACAACACTTCCTGTTTGGCATTAGTTCAAATGTTTTACAGATGATAACTCATATAATTCTTAGAACAACCCTCTGAGGTAGGCTCACAATAATCCTCAATTATTATGCCCATCTTGCAGATGGAGGAACTGAGGCACAGAGAGGTTCAGTAATTTGCCCACGATCACAGATCTAGAAGAGACCAAGCTAGGTCCTGAATCCAGGAAGTCTGGGTTCAGAATGCATGTTCTGATGCCTCTGCCATTTATTCCTGCTGCTATTAAAACACATGGGCATAACAAAAAATCCTTTAGACTCAGAATCCAAATGTCTAATATTTGATATCAGTAATTTTTTTAAAGGTCACATACTCAAATTGGTAATCCGTTACCAGGTACCACTGCAATAAAAAGGCAGGGGTGGGCAGATGGATGGGTGGGAAGAGACTAACCAAAGAACTTGTATGCTTATATGCATAACCCATGGGCACAGATAACAGTGTGGTGAAGGACTGGGGTGAGTGCCAGCTAGAAGGGTTCAATGGGGGGAAACGGGGACATCTATAATACTTTCAACAATAAATATTTTTAAAAATTAATTACTAATCAATCATTATTTTAACTTACAAACATAGCTGGCTGAGCTCCAGCCCAGATTTCTGCCTGTGACTATAGCCTCAGAGGATGTGTGTCTTCACACCTCTGGCTCCCACCGTAATGTGGGCTTGGTCTCCTGAGCACAGCGCAGCTAGTTTCTCAGCATATGTGACTGTCTATTTATTGTCTCTGGCCTTAGTTCACTTGGAAGCCTGATTCAGTCATTTTATTTTCCCATTTATTTTTTATTAATTTCAAATTCTTTATGTGTTCATAGGAGCAATAATCTAAAGATATAGTTTCTAAAAATAATATCTCCTCTGACACTCTTGGGATAGCAGCCCGACATTCTGGTCATTCTGATGTGCATAACTTCACAACCTTTTCTGTGTTCACACACATAAATATATGCATATGTATTTGTTTTAAAAATGCCTACTGTTTTTACAAAAGTGAGATCACACTAGACACTAATTGTTCAATGTGGTTTCTCAAAAAGACAACGAATATCTGAGTCAATAGTAAATATAATTGATTTGTGTTTTATTTTCCCAATTATCATAGAACATTTATTTTAAAAGTTACAGAGGTAGTAGAAGTGAGCCACCTGGCCTGAGTAAGCTCAGGAAACAAGTTCCAGAAGCAAAAGAAGGGCCTTGGATCTTAGAACAGAGAAAGGCAAAGGGAAAGAAGAGAGGGAAGGGAAAGGCTCTGGCATGCTCCCTAGAGTGAGACTGTGCCTGACTCATTTGTTTTAATAGCTATACTATCTTTCAAAATGTGTGTGTCATAATATATTCAATTATTTTACTCTTTTAAAAATATTTTTATTGATTTCAAAGAGGACAGGGGAGTGAGAAAGAGATAGAAACATCAGTGATGAGAGAGAATCAGTGATTGGTTGCCTCCTGCACATTCCACACCGGGGATCAAGCCCACAGCCCAAGCATGTGCCTTGACTGGGAATCCAACCATGACCTCCTGGTTCATAGGTTGACCTTCAACCACTTAGACACACCAACCAGGCTCAATTATTTTACTCTTGAAAGAATTTCTGCTTGTCTCTTGCCCCTTAGAAAATAATGCAATAAATATCTTTAAAAATAGTCATGTATATAATGGCATGAGTCCTGGTACTTTTATTGCAATAGGATAGCTTCCCATAGTGGTAAAATAAAATGACTGAATCAGAATGATGGAAGTAATTTGCACCCATTCCAAAATATTAGGATATCTGCTTCCCCAAATCCTCATAAAGCCAATTGTATGAAATAAAAATAATTTATTGTCAATTTTTTTTGCTAATAATGAAGATAACACCTTTTTATTTATCAGCCATTGATGTTATAAATTTACTGAGATAATACTGTTCTTATCTCTTTATTATTTTCATCAGTTTTCAGAGAATTTTTGTATATGAAAGATATTTACTCTTTGACATAAATCGAACTTTATTTTTTTACCTAGTTTATATCATTTTTTTACCATGCAAATATATCTATGCTTGATGTGTGTAGCTTTTGGTTTTTCTATTTCTCCTAGGAATGTCTTCTCTATTCTTGTTTTTCTTCTAAATTATTTTCTAATATTTTAGTAGCATTATTTACATTAAAATTTTTCAATCTATGTGGAGTTAATTTCATGTGTGATATGAGATAACTTTATTCCCCTCAAGAAGGAGAGCTGCTTTGCCAAACTGTCCACAAAATAAGATGATCTTTTTCGCTTGAGTTGAAATGCCAGCTTTGCTATATATTAAGTCCCCATAAGTGCATGGATCTATTTCTGGTCTCTTTATTCCATTCCATTGCATTCTTGGTCTAATCCTAACTGAACTGTATTTTTTTAAAATATATTTTATTGATTTTTCACAGAGAGGAAGAGAGAGGGATAGAGAGTTAGAAACATCGATGAGAGAGAAACATCGATCAGCTGCCTCTTGCACAACCCCTACTGGGGATGTGCCCGCAACCAAGGTACATGCCCTTGACCGGAATCGAACCTGGGACCTTTCAGTCTGCAGGCCGACGCTCTATCCACTGAGCCAAACCGGTTTCGGCTGAACTGTATTGTTTTGATTATGGTGGCAGCTTCATTCCTATTGTTCGTTGAATAGGGCCTACGACTGGATAACAATGAATGTTTGCACAAGACATGTAAGTGTAGAAGAAAAAAGGTTAGTGTTCAAATCAGAAACTATAAACTGAAATTATCATACCCATCACATTACTTTTTATTATTTCTTCCATCAGCTCTTGTTGATGTCCTAACTTTTTACCTATATGTATTTATTAGTTTTATTGTTTTAATCTTTTGAGTATGAATCTTATGTAAAAGGCAAAAAAATAAAGACTAAATATAGATTAATGGATGCCCAGGATTTAGGGTGAAAGGATCACAGATGTATCTCTTAGGACCATGAAAGCATGTATACCTTGATAGTGGTGATGGTTAAACAACTATATACATTTGTTGGAGCTCATCAAACAGTATACTTTTGTAAAATGTGAATTAAATTATATCTCAATAAATCTGAATTAAAATGTATGCATGTGAAATATATCATTTTTTTCTATATTTCAGGGATAAAACCTGATCTACCTTTTGCAATAGACAGAGCTGCAATCTAATCCTGTTGTTGTTGTAACTCCCTGTAACAAAACAAGAGCAGAATCTTAAGTGAAATTCTGTGGGGACTCCCCACTACTGATGCATTTGGCACTTTTGTCTTTTGAAGAAATCTACATCTGATCTGTTCTAACTATACAACAATTCACACTTGCTTACACAGGTCTATACATTTTATTACTGTTCCCTAGCATTCTATGAACTGTGAAAGATACTGACATTTTCCTAAAATTAGGGGTTATGCCTGGTGGTCTGGTCCTCAGTAGCATCTAAGCAATAATTTCCCTCTTAAGGAAACTGAGGCTCTATGAGATTAAGATGGGTAGAGCCATGCAGTGACAGTGTTCTCACTCCCAATTTCTCTACTTTTGTTGGAGCATTTTAAGGAAAATTCTTCTTCCTGATTCCTACAAGAATACACAAGCAAGAAACGAGACCATCTCTCTCAGAAACCAGAGGCCAAAGGCAAGGGAAGATTGATGAGCATTTCTGCAGAAAGCCAGCCCAGTCTCAGTCCCAGACAAAAGGCCAGGAGGTTCGGCATGGTAATCTACAGAAACAGCCCTGATGGTAACTCCAGATCTACTGTTATCAGGGCTTATCCTAGAGAAGTTAGTTTTCAGAGTCAGAACAAGGAGGAGGGGAGGGGAAGAGGCTAGGTTTCAAAGATATCATGACAATGTGCCTGCTTTTCCTCACTGGTGAAAATGTAGGCTATCTGGAGGTACACTGATAGGAGCCATCTTGAATGAACAGATTATCACTAATGTTTTTTAGCCACTTACACTGAACTGCAGAATAAACTTATGTGATTTTTATTCCCAATTCCATTCTGCCTTCAGATGATTTTGCTAAGCTTTTCCTTCTTCATTCATATTTACATTTTATTACATTAATTTTTGCATTCATTTGGGCAGGCTAACTCAGCATATTAAAATAACGTAGACTAGTAATAAGCCCTTGCAAAGAAGATGGCTCTTTCTAGAGCTTTCTTTCTTTCCCCCTTAAAAAGCCCAAGGGTGATAAAGTTTGGCACAGTAATCCTGGTATTTCTTTCAACTGGGATATCTCTTTTTATAGATTAGAAATTATCAATATGGTATAAATAATAATTAATAATAAAGTAATAAATGCCGTAAGAGCACTCTATATGTTAGAACTGTTAAAAAGTAGAGTGGAATACCTTCAGAAAGGAATTCCTAGAAATGTCTTAGCTAAACCTAGGTGGTTTCTGTCTTTTGTTCATTCATCATATCTTCATTGAGCACCTAAAGACTTTTGCTAGGTGTATGGGAAATGGGACTGGACACAACAATTTGTAAGGTTTCTTCCATTTTTATGCTCTTTGATTCCGTATTTCCACATTTTTATTAAGAGGAAGGCATGAGGCCATGTATAATTCACTGGTTTCATAATTTCATCTTCTACTGCTGAATAATTTTCCACCATATCTTTGCCAATAAAGGGTGACAGTGAACACCTTTAAAGTTTGCACTGATTTATGGTAATCATAACAAAAATGGCAAATGGAAATACCTCTCATAATATTTCATTTTGGTCTGTACTATAACTCAGGATATTGCATAATATCTAAAACAAAAATATGTCACATCAATACATTAAGAAATGTTTAAAATATATAGATAATTAGTTATATATGTGTTTATTTGAAGCATATCATAGATTTAAATGTGTCAGTGCATACTGTTAAAAGGCATGTAGAATTGACACTTCAAAGTAGCAACAAAACTATTAGAGTTGCCAAGAAAAAGCCAGGATGTACTACTTAGTCATTATGTGCCCAGAGCTAGAAACTAGGGATGAAATAATTTACCTCAATTATATGATTAGAGATTGAGCAAGTATCATGCTTGTGCATTCAGGACAGGCACACTCTATCTGCAGTATGCTTACTTATCCTATCCAATTAGCTGAATTATTTTTCAGTCCTCTCCGCATTTTACCCCCTGTTGGTGTTGCCTTAGTCACTGATAGATGTTGAAGTCCAAATTTTCAAAATAATAATAAAGTTAGTATGATAAGCAAGTCACCATTCACTTAGAAAAGGAAGATAATGAGACATGTAAGAAAATTAAGTTCAAACAGACCTAAAAACAGCTCTTTTTA
Source organism: Cnephaeus nilssonii (assembly GCF_951640355.1). NCBI lineage: Eukaryota > Metazoa > Chordata > Mammalia > Chiroptera > Vespertilionidae > Cnephaeus > Cnephaeus nilssonii. Next base: position 17,656,907 of record NC_137089.1, read on the forward strand.
GTTAGATGTTTTCAAACACTGACTAAAAAAAGTCAGTGCTCCCAGTTTTATTTCCTTCTGAATATTTTATGAGATAAACTAAAAGGAGGCCGAAGTGGTTGACTGGCAGGTCAGCATCCCCTCCTTTTTACTCTGTAGTGAGCACTGTGAGACAGGGAGGTGGGTAAATGCTGGTAGACAGAAGGAAGGAACTGTGAGCAGGACTAAGTACTTGTCCTTGGGAACCACTAGTGTTGCTGTACTTGAAAGAGGGCCTGAAAAGCTCCATTAGGTAATTTTCATCACTTGCTTTCAACTTTTTTCAAAAATGACGTTAGTTACTTATAGAAAGTACACACACACACACACACACACACACACACACACACACACATTTAGCAGGAGAGTACTACAAAAGCATCTTTCCTAGAGGAAATGCAATGTATTTATTTAAGTGATTCTCACCTCCTTCTCCTCCCGGAAGTGCCCATAAGGACACAGGCCAGGGACATCTGAAAAGCCTATGGCAAGCAATACAAAAATGATGCCAGCTGGGAAATTTTAATCTCAAACAAAATAAAGCCAGATGCTTCTGCCCCACACAAACATTTTCTTTTTCTTATGATGACATGAGGACCTTCTCCTTAAAAAAAAAAGTCTCTTTATTTCCCTTTCCCTCTTTATACGAGTCACAAGTCTGTGATAACTCCCCCAAATACCAGGTGTTTCATGAACATAACTTTGTCATTAAAAGTTCCCAAGGACCACTTCTTTTATAGTTTCCAGATCAGGGAAGCTACGCTCCAGAGTCGCACAGCGCTACTTACTTCCAACCGAAAGTCATGTCTGGAAATACTGAGGAAGGTGATCAAAAGAGCTAGTCAGGTCTCAGAACCAAGCATTCACATTTTTTCATTTGCCTTAATTTCCCTACCCCATTCCAGCCCCATAATATTGCTTTGGGTTCTGTTGAGGTCAGATGATCAGCTCTCAATGGCCACATGGAAATCCAGTTAGAAGAGTTATATGTTCACACTCAAACATTTCATTCTGTTCACCAAACCACTAAATGCCCTAAAAGACCAACTTTCCCTAAAAGACCGACTTGCCCGTGCAGGGAAGGGCTTTGGCTTCCTATGATTCAAATACCAAAGTTGGAATATAACTAAATTGAATTATTATCAGATTATCAGGGTTTGGCTGACTCTGTCCTTCATCAGGAGGCAGATGAATTCTGACTGGCTTGCTCCCAACTGCTGACAATACCCTTCGAGGTATTACGGGAGGGATAGAAGGGATAAATATCCTGAAGGATCTGTATGTATTATAAGCATGCAGCTACCTGAGTACCCACAGCCTATGTATATGCCCAAAGAAGTAGGAATAGTTTTCACAAATTTAGATCTTATTTTATGTCAAAGCATTGATTCCATCAAAGATGGTAAGTTTCACACTTGTTAATTGATCACAGGACATGTTCAACATAAAAATACCACCTAACATACTAATAAGTTGTGACAACTTTAGCAATCCATGCCATTTTCTCATGAACTGCCTGAATCTGAAAGAGTAATGGAAAATTCTTACTTTGTCCAAGTAAATAATTTTAGATTGCCTATTCATAGTGCTGCAAAGTGTCACTTAGCTCATTGTATTAGTTGTTGAAACTGGGCATTTGGTACATGAATATTCATGACGCTGTGTGTTCTACTTTTGTGTGTTTGAAAGTTTCCATCAGGTAAACTTTAAAAAATATGTTTTGAATTTAAATTTTTAAAAATTGCTCTTAAACCCAATTATTTCAATGGAAGCATCAGGATTTTATGCAAAGATGTGCTTGATTGCAAAGGCAAATTGTCATCTATAAACTTTAAAATTCTTTACAAGTTTTAAATTTCCTACAAAATATAAAAATTCCCTGTAGTTAAAGAGTCAAAGATTTTGGTGTGTGTTTTTTTTTTTTTTTTTTGGTTTTTTTTTTTGCAGTACTCACAAGTATGAAAGGTCTATTGAAGGTTCATATAATCCATTTACTAGTCTAAAAGTGGACTTAAGTCAAAACTGTTCTGAAGAGAGTGGTACCTAGCTTTCTATATTTTTTTATACTCCAGAGAAAGTTAAATATAGTTCATTTATTATTATAAAAACCAATAATTCCTATTCTGTTTTTCAAGTCTGCTTTTACAGGGGTGGGAAGAGAAAACAGTGGAGGAGAGGAGATTACCATTAGGAGGAAGAGTCATCATTATTTTACTAGGAAACAGCCTGGGAAGACACTGGGGCATTTTCAGTACTCTATAATTCTGGAAAAATCATAAGAAAGATTGTTTCACAGTTATTTTAGTAGCTGTAGTACTTAACCAAATTAGGAAGTAACAAGATCAGGATAAAATGTAAAGGAAATTAGAATATGTAATTAAAACACACAAATTAAAAACTGTGCACTTTTAAAAGCCTTCACTGGTGTTCCAAAACATCCAAGTCAATTTTAGTTTGAATTAAATTAATCTAATATTTTGACACATATATGAGTATAATAATGCTACATACAGTGCTATAACTAGAAACCAACATTTGTACAAAATACAGACAATAGTATGATGATGGCAGAGGAAAGGGGACAAAGGCTGGGTGGAGGTGGGCAAAGGGGAAAGGGGGAATGGGGACATTTGTAATGGTGTCAAAAATAAAAATAAATTTTTTTATAAAAGTAATTACTGGAGAGAAAATGGGGTAACTTCATGGGTGAAGCTCTTATTCCATTTTCTATTCTGGAAGCTTCTCTTTGTGTTCTCTGACTTTCTCTCTGACTATACCTTCTCCATTACCAATATTGGCCTTCTCCCAGGTCAGTGAAGGTAAGTCAAGGACTATTGTAGACTTAGGGGAAAGAGTTAATAAGAGGGAGAAAGCTGATTTTTTTCTTTTGTTTTCCCTGAAAGAATTTGATTCTGAGTGTTATAACATGTTAAGTAAATAAGTTATCTAAACAAGTGGTTGCAATTTTTATTGTACTATCAAAAATGGCTGCTTTAATAATAATCAGAATTAAGAAATATGTACTTCTCTTCCAAAATTATTTGTATTTACCAGGCTTTTAATTTTGTACCATTAAAAAGTGAACCATTTTAAATACAGGTGTTTCATTGATTCATAGGGATGAAACAGTAAAGGCCCGTCAAGGTCCTTTGCAGGCACATAGGGTGTGGCTGGCCTGAGAGCTTGTCACACAGCATCTCCCTCCCGGGATGCTCAGAGCTTCCAGTTCCAAACCCTTTCCACCCTCCCATCACAAGAATAGATTCTAATAAACCAAATGGCAAAGCGACATGACTTAAAAGAGTTGAAATGATGGCCAGACACACCAACAAACACCACTATTGCTATGAAGTATGACCTCACTGATCACTTAAGGAGTCAGGTGCCACTCTTGTGGGATAGAAGGTGCTTAGAAAATGTTGGAATAGCTGAGATGCTGCCACCCCAAGACTGGCCTTCAAGAGAAGAGTGCAGCATAAGAAGTGGGAATTAGAGTAGGAGGTCTTCTCTCTCTCCAGACTCCAACTTTGCCAGAAACAGAATAGAGCCACCTGTGCATCATTAGAAAGAGGAGCTATTTCTAAAACATGTAAACAGTTACTAAACACATACCAACTACTGTTCATCTACTATTTTTATAGTTTATCTATACTTTGTTCCAAGCCCTTTTCTGACACAGGACATTGATCTTCTATTTGTAGGGTGCCAGATCAAGAAAGAGGGGAATTAGTTCCTTTCAAATAATTTATGCAAATACATTAAAAAATATATTTCATAATTTAATTCCCATACACAAAAGCATGCTGCATGAGTATTATTAAATACATCCTAATCTCTCAGCCAATCTGATTAATTCAATTGTACATTTTTTGATAATGCTCCATGACAGCAAGATTTGTCTGATTTACTCCCTGTTATATTCCAAATGCTGAGAACAGTGCCTAGTGTATAGTAGGTCCTCAGTAAACAATTGATGAATAAATAAATTAAACTTTTTCTACAGCAGTAGACATCAAGCAGTACAGCTGTCTGGAAAATAGTAATTATCAACTAGAAATTACAGGAAGATCAATCAGAGCTTTCTAAGCAGGGCTTTTGTCACTTAAAAATTTTTTTAATAACTTTAAAGTATACAGATTTACACTAGATCCTGCTAGGAAATGGCTGATCTTTTTTTACAAAAAATACATGAATGCATACCACTTACCACCACCAACACACTAATGATTGATTTAACATAAAATGCCAGTTTCTAACCTTTAATCCTGTTGTATATGTTACTTTTTGAAATGTGTTTCTGGTGTTCCTGCAAACTGTTTTGTAGCTTGCTGAATGGCAGTCTTTTAGTCAATAAACTTTGCTTTTTGGGGACCACAAATTAGATAATATATCGAAAATGGTCTTTATTTTAAGCCCCTGTGTTTCGTTTGTAACTTTTCTACTGGCCAGCAGTTCATTCTGGGTAATCTATTAATATTAACTGATCACCAGTCTCTAGAGTAAATGTGGAATGCACACTTCCATTTCTTGTCATTAATTATATTTTAAAAGCTTAATACTCAGATAAAATTTTTCCTCTAGTTTTCTTTCTTTTTCCAAATTATACTGTGCTCACAAACCAATAAAATGCAAGAATTATCAAAGAACCACTGTAGCAATCTTGGCTGTTTCCACAGGTTGGAATAGTCATTTCATTTTGGTAGCCTTATATACTGTTGAGCAGATTAGAGAGATGAGATAATGCACGGAAGATCTGAAGCGACCTTCTTTTAAATCCTCAAAAGGATAATACATAACTAAGGGCAATGAATGGGTTTGATTGATAGTTGTTAGCCAAAGGGTAAGATAGTTGGATGTCACATAAAACTTCCATTAAGTTCAACAGTCCTTTGATGCAGGATTATTCTATTTGCACTTAATAATATGGTAAAATTTATTGTAAAAAAACAACAGATTTGTATGTTCACATACACTGTTCCACATATATACATTTTATGTATATATGTCATTATTTTATGCTCTGATTGTTAACTTTATGGATTCTATTTCTCTGAAAATATAGCATGGAAAGAGTTTTAAAAAGCAATCTAAAATTAATACTTAAAACTATAATATCTAAGATATGTGATGCCTTTGTTTTGCTTTAATGCTTATGTTGGATAAAATAACATTCTATCAATGGTCTCCTTCATCCACGTGTAGGATTTTAAAATAATAATGGAAAGATTCAATCAGATATTGGGTGATTATCTCTCTGGAATACTATGAAGTAAACTGCTGCATTGGCTGAAAGACAGGACTACATAAACTATAAAACCCTTCTCTTTTGAACACGCAATGCTTCCTCACTACTTTGACTTTCAAAGAGCAAATGGGTATCTGGGAGGAGCAAACTCATTTTTTTGTAACATAGTGTGCCCATCCTAAAGATGTCTCATATGTAAGCATCTTCTGTATTAAAAATCTGCACTGACTCTTAACTGTAATATTATAATCCATCTCAATTTATGGTATAAAAAAATGACAAATAACAAAGACAAAAGGAAACAGAATGGATTGTAGAAACACTTAGATATGAGAAAACAGTAGTCCAAGTAGTAATCTCAGACTTACTATTTTTTTCTTCACTTATTTGGTAAATATTTATTAAGCAACTTAAAAATATCAGTTACTGGGGTAGGATATGGGGCTACACAGAGGAACAAAGAACACATACACTTAAGTAGACAGTTCTAATAGTTTAACAGGTACTAACTTACCTAATCCTCAACAACAACAACAAAACAAATAAAGTAGTAACTTTCTTATCCCCATATTACAGATGAGCAAACTAAGAAAAAGACAAGTTCAGTAACATACTTAAAATCAACCACATAGAAAAAAAAATGAATGAATGAATGAATGAATGAATGAATAAAAAATATCAACCACTTAGTAAGTAATGTGGACAGGAATCTATGTATCACCTTAGTTCATGACATTACTCTCTCTCTAAATTAAATCATTGCCACAATTAGAAAATATAAAAATAAGAAATAGAATACTAAGCAATGGCTAAAATGCCCTTCAAGTATTTTTAATTTTGTTTAAAGTGAGCATAACCTTTGAACCAGGAATTCCACTGCTAAGAATATCTCAAGAATACATTTGGGCAGAATTACAAAATGGTACATTTAACAGTGAACATTTTCATTTTGTTTGAGATAGTGAAAAACTAGAAACAAGCCTGTATCAGTCGGCATGCCTTGGGCTGCAAGTAACAGAATATTTGATGAAGGTGAATTAAATAATAGTTTATTAGCTCAAAAGGATTCCTGAAAAGAAGGTTCTAGCATTAGTTCTTCATACCCTGTTTATTATCCTTGGCATAGTTTTGCTCTTAGGCTTCATTCCTCAGAATCACAAGAAAGCTCCTATAGCTCCAGGCACCACATCTCACATAATAATCCAGTCGGGAAGAAGGCAGTTTCCCCAAGCAGCCCTACTTTTTATCTAAGAGGAAAATCTATTCCAGGAACTTTGCTTAGTCTCTTTGACCAAGGTTGGGCCTCATGCCCTAAGCCTTAGCTGAAAGGGTGCTGAGAAAGTAATTAACTGGCATCTCTAGACTCTGTTATGGGAGGTAGGATTTGCCAACAGGAAGATGAAGAGGCTGCTGCATTGACAACCAGTTGGGCCTGCCAGAAACCTCAATGTCTAACAGTGGAATACCCATGTAGTATAATCCCTTGCATGCTGCTGTTATAAATGAAAATATGGTAAGAGGTAGATTACATGAGGAAAATAAACAAGGTACAAGAAGTCTGAAGCATACAAAAGATATATCCAAAATGCTAACAATGGTTATCTCTTTGTGATAGGATTAGAGGGGTATCTTTGACTTTATTTATATTCTTATATATTATCTAACATTTCAAAATTAACAAATTACTTTTAAATAAAAAAGACTGTTCTCAGCTTTTAAAAAAAAACAATATAATTCAAAGAGAAAAATTATTTCCTATAAAAATATTAAAGTTCTTTGGCTGAGCTTGGAAGCAGAGAGTTGAGCAGTCAAAAAACGAACAAGACATTTTTATCAAAATTTGTTTTGCATTACTGTCATGAAGAAATGAAAGAAAGACAAAAGAGAAAGCAAGCAAAATGGTCACTGGAGGATTTTAAAACTGGAAAAATAAAAATGTTTTGTTAAGAGATGATGATACAACCAAAAGCCTTAAAGAAAGGGCTGCTACAACTTAATATATTGGAGGCACGGCTCTATGGATTTCTCCTCTTGTGAGAAGGCCTCTCGCTCTTGCCAAGATCAGCTTTATGCTGGCCACAAAAATTAAAATAGTTTAAGGGGAGAAAGAAAATACTTTTATTTTGGGGAAAGTAATTCACAGTTTTAACAGCATGATGATATCTGCCAATATATTAGTGTTTGTTTAAAATAAATGGCTAACACTTTTCTTGGTTCATTTAGCATTTTAAATCATTTTAATTATATGTTATACATGAATACTTCTCGTTGCAAACACCATCTAAGATAAAAGTAAAAAATAAAATTTCTGTTTCACTGCTTCCAACAATGCTTGGCTCATTTCCCTCCAAAGAGATAACCACTGTCAAATTTAGGACTTATCTTTTCACTTTTTTCCCATGTATTCACATTTTTTTAAAACCTCAGTTAAATCATACTATACACATTGCTGTGCCATGTGATTTTTAAAAACATAATAATATGTCTTGTTTATCTGTATATCCATGTCATTACATACAGATCTCTCAAAAAATTTTAGCAGCTACAAAACCTAAACATTCTTCTTTTGATGGACATTTAGATCGTCCCTAATCATTGCTTTTGCAAAAAAAATGCTTCAATGAACATTTTGTACATCCAATTTTGTTCACTTGAGTGGATAGTTTAGTAATATCAAATCCTAGAAAAGAAATTGCTAACTTTAAATGTATGCACATTCTACATTTTGATAGATTGTGACACACTGCCCTCCAAAAAGGCTGTACTAACCAAACTCCAGCCAGCAGACTGCAAATGACTATTCCTTCCATCTCCAGCAGCACTGAACAGCAACAGATGTAGGGAAATCACCATACTTGTTCAAATTCACATTCCTGTGAGTCACAGTGAGGTTGAACTTCTTTCATGTATTTACTCAAATAAACTTTACACTAACAGCAGTATTTTGAATTTATATTGGGCTATTATTTCCTGAGGACACCATTATTATTTCATCCTTAATATTTTAGGCATATTCATCTTTATTTTATAAAAAATATTAATTGTAGTAAATAAAACATCACCTATAATTCTACTATGTTCAGATAATTGATATTAATATTTCACATTTAATCATATATGTATATATGTAATATATAATATAGCTTTTTTATACATATACCTTATAGAAGACACTTATTTTAAAAATTGAGATCATACTATATATATTGATTTCATATTCTTTGTCTCATAACAGTATATTGTAAATGCTATATTGTTTTTAAATTAATTGGTCTTCAAAGGATGGCTTTCATATGGTTGCATCATAAATTTGTTAAAGATAAGCTTTTGTGTTGAACTTTTAAATTATTTAATATTTTAAGGTTAAAATAAGATTTGCTAAATATCTTTATAGGTAAAATTTTATATTCATATTTGCTTCATATAAATTACTGTAAGTAAAATTATTGGCTCAAGGTGTATAAACACTTTAAGTCTTGGGATTTCTACCTATTTTTAACTATGTGATGTGTACACGTTTTAATATTTTATATTCCCACAAGTGATATTTCAGAATGCTCATATTTCTATACCCTTAAAACAATAGATATGAAACATGGTTTTTAATCTTTTATACACCAACTAGAGGCCTAGTGCACAAATTCGTGCACCAGTGAGGTCCTTTGGCCTGGCCTGTGGGATCAGGCCAAAACCAGCTTTCTGACATCCCCCGAGGGGTCCCAGATTGTGAGAGGGCACAGCCCAGGCCGAGGGACCCCACCGGTGCACAATCAGGGCCAGGGAGGAATGCGGGAGTTTGGCCAGCCAGGGAAGGACCACAGGAGGGCTCCAGGGCATGTCCGGCTCATTTCGCTCAATCCTGATCGGCTGGACCCAGCAGCAAGCTCACCTACAGGTCAGAGCGTCTTCCCCCTGGTGGTCAGTGCATGTCATAGCAAGCAGTTGAGCATCCTTAGCATATCATTAGCATATTATGCTTTGATTGGTTGAATGGATGACCGGACGACCGGATAATTAGCATATTAGGCTTTTATTATATAGGATAGATTAAAGTATTATCATATTGTTTTTATTCCTATAATTACAGTCAATATTGAAGATTTTATCATGTGTTTGAGTTTAACCATTTGTGTTTATTCTTCATTGAATTTCCTAGACATATTCTCTGTCCATTTTTCAATTTAATTATCTACATTTTAATGTTTATTCATAAAAGATCTTTATGAAGACATTAACATATGTCTCTGTTTTCTTTTATTTTTTAGCATTTATGTCTTTAGTAAATATACCATATATATAATGTACGGATTTAACTTAAGCAAAAGTATATGACAATATAAATAGAAAACAAATATTAAAAATAATTGGTCTAGGTTTGGAAACATTGCAATACACATAGGTAACATACATGTTTCACATAAGCATTCCACTGTGTGCCATTTTAAAGCTATTAGAAATGACCTTCAATAGCCAAAATTAAGGGAAATTTGTTTTTTTAAGTGGCCCAGAATCAAACTACATGAGTATTAGTGGGCTCTTTAAGAAAGTTTTCAGTATGTAAATGAAATATACAGGTATATATTCTTTCAAACTTAATGTTTCAGTTTTGGAGTAAGACAAAGGCAATTCAAATCCTGATGCTCTCTGAACTTCAAAAAGATACTTATCTTTTCTGTGCTTCCTTCTCCTCATTTATAATAATATGAATAATAATATTAGCTATCTTATGGGGTTTTAAAAATAAATTATATGATTTATGTAAAGCACTTAGCATTCTGCTGAATTGGAACAAAATTGTTACTCCTTAGATTATAATAATGACTATTTTAGAATTATTTTTATTTCTTATAAAAAATTCCCTCTACTGTTAAATTCTGCAGCAAACAAAAAGCAGTTTTACTTAAAGTCTGTCTCCTTTGGGAAGCTCCTTTAATTCGGTTCATGTCTGATGAAAGCCTGCAGTGTATGGTCTTTAGAGAAAGAGGGAGCATCTTTGAAGTGTTGGTGACTCAGATTGATGTGTTCCTTCCTCTGGGGTGCTCATTCTTAGCCCTTGGACAATTGAAACAGAAAAGACATGGCCGGAGGGTGTTATTCTCACAATGGTGCTTCCACAGATTTGACCCAGGCCATGCATATGGCTCCCAGTAGGCGGACTTTATTTAAATGAATGAGATTGTGCCATGTTTAATTCATGACACAAGAATGTAAAAGCACACTGATAGAGCGGGTAGATCAAAACATAACTCAATGGGGGATCATATTTTTATAAACTGCAGGCTGCCCCTCATAAAGTAAGGGGATTTATAAAATACCAAACTGCATAATTCAAGAAGTGTCCTCAAATGTAGAGCTGTATGTAAATACCAAAGATTGATGAACTGCTTTTGACTTTCCACCACTGCTTTGTGACTTTCATTTCTGTTGCTCACTGACAAGGCTTCATGCACAATTTAAAAGCCGGTTCTCAGAAGAAAGAGGATGGAAACATTGTGCTTGAACATCCCGAGGATCTGGCAGCCTACCTGGCCCTCATTCAAGGGCTCTGTTCCCTTGCATGAAAAAAGGTGGCTAGCTCTAAGAGAGGAAAGAAAACACAACATGAAAGTCTTCTAAAGAAAAAAAAAAATTAAAAAAATCCCAGCACATCTGAGAAAGCTCAAATGAGTGAATAATAGAAAACAGCTAACACGCAGCCACTTGGGGTTGATCACTTGGTTTGTTTTCTTTCCTCTCCCTTCTACTGCCTGCCTTTTGGTTACTTCACTGCTTCTTGGCACCTTTAGGAGAGGGGGCGGGTGTGTACGGTCAGACAGGGGAAGAGAGAAGATCATCAGTCAATTTTGCATCTTGCTAGTCATTCTAGAGAAAGGTTGGGTTGCAATGAGGATTAGGGATTATCTGTGACTTTCAAAGACCATTGTTCCTTCATTATTATGAGAACTCAGCAGTGGGCTGCAGACTCATCTTATGAATTTTTGCACATGGAGACAGTGAATCCAGTAAGCATTCCCGTGTAGTCCAGAACTCACAGATCTGAAAGTAAGAGACAAGTACAGAAATACCATTCTCTAAAAAAAAAAAAAAAAAAAAAAAAAA
>NC_137089.1:19061120-19121120 GCF_951640355.1 Cnephaeus nilssonii
TTGATCTCTCCCCTTTACCTCCACCCTCCCCTACCTTCCCTCTGAGGTTTGATGGTCTGATTGATGCTTCTTTGTCTCTGGATCTGTTTTTGTTCATCAGTTTATGTTGTCATTATATTCCATAAATGAGTGAGAGCATGTGATATTTCTCTTTCTCTGACTGGCTTATTTCACTTAGCATAATGCTCTCCAGTTCCATCCATGCTGTTGCAAATGGTAAGAATTCCTTCATTTTACTGCAGCATAGTATTCCATTGTGTAGATGTACCACAGTTTTCTAGTCCACTCATCTGCTGATGGGCACTTAGGCTGTTTCCAAATCTTTCCTATGGTAAATTGTGCTGCTATGAACATAGGGGTGCATATATCCTTTCTGATTGGTATTTCTGGTTTCTTGGGATATATTCCTAGAAGTGGGATCACTGGGTCAAATGGGAGTTCCATTTTTAACTTTTTGAGGAAACTCCATACTGTTCTCCACAGTGGCTGCACCAGCAGTGCACGAGGGTTCCTTTTTTCTGCATCCTCGCCAGCACTTGTCATTTGTTGATTTGTTGATGAGAGCCATTCTGACAGGTGTGAGATGGTACTGCATTGTCGTTTTGATTTGCATCTCTCAGATGATTAGTAACTTTGAGCATGTTTTTATATGCAAATGACCTTATTTTTAAGGAGCAAATAAACTTAAACAATTTAATAGTTTACAAAATGTTGTTGATTCCTTACAATGTCCCAGGAATGGTATTAGGCATCAAACATACAATGGTAAATAAAATATATATGTAATCCCATCTTAAGGGCATTCACAGTACTGAGGAAGCTACAGGCAACAAGTAACTAAAAGGCATAATACATCAGAAATCACTTGGATAGGAAAAACACAAGAAATCATGAAAGCATTAATAGAGACATCTATTCCGATTTGGAGGGTCAAGAATGCTCACATTAGGAAGTTGGAAGGAAAAGATACGCAGCTGGTCTGAAGTATCTGTTTCCTCTGGGGATGCCTAGGAAGAGATTCCACCTGAGACCTAATGGTATTTTTCGGGTGTGTGGGATTCCTTTCTCTGACATGGTCTAACTAGAGTCTATCTCGTCTGCTTATTATAACTAAACTTGGAATTTATCGCTCACTAGAAAATGTCACGTGAGCTCTGTGATTAATGGGGTATAGGAAGGAGATGTTCCACAACTCAAATGGCTCCCATTGTACATATCATTCAAGCATCATTTAGAACCTCACATATCCCAGGATAGCCCTAATATGGGGAGAACAGACTTGGTTGGATAACTGTTGATGGGCTCAGACTTTTCCATGTTTCACTTGAGTGTTGCAATTGCCTGTATGCTCTGAATTTGATAACTCAACCTTCATTGTTATCTCAGAAATGACAAGGTATGACTTAAGAAATAAGTAGGAGTTAGCCAGATAAAATCATGGTGAGGGCTGGGGAGGGGCATGAGCAGGGAGTGACAAAAAACTGGATGCGTAACAGAGGAAACAGTTTGTAAAGGAGCACATTTAGGGGAAGTGAACAAGGTTTGAAGCAGAAGCCAAGTCACAGAAGGCCCTGTGGGCCAAGGAAGGAATTTGTAACTCATTCCCAGATGAATAGGACACAATTGAAGTGGTTTAAAAATATAAGGGAAAGAATTGTGGTTTGAGTTTTAGAAAAAGTACTCTATAGTGTAGAGAGAAGGCATTAGGAAAAAGCAAGAAGACAAGAGCAAAAGCTTTTAAAGTAATAATACTAATGTATCTAGACCAAGCACTCCAATTAAAAGATGAAGACTGTCACTTTAAAGAATTCGCCCAACAGAAACACATACCATGTGTGCCAAATCAAATTTACAAGTGTGGTTTTGGAAGTATTGTTTGCAATAGTCCAAAACTGGAAACAACCTAAATAGTCATCAACAATGGAATGGATATATCGTGGAATATTTATATAACAGAATACAAAGCAATGAAAATGAGCTAACTGCTGCTATTTACATAGGAATGATTCTCACAAGTGTAATGAATGAGCTGAACAAGTCAGATACAATTAGTGTATCCTCCATGAAATCATTTCTATAAAATTCAAAAGCAGGCAAATTAATCTATAGTATTAAGAGTTAGATCAACCCTAGCTGATTTGGCTCAGTGGATAGAGCATTGGCCCACAGACTGAAGGGTCCCAGGTTAGATTCTGGCCAAGAGCATATATTTCAGTTGCAAGCTTAACCCCCAGGCCAGTTCTGGGTGCCTGCGGTGCATGCAGGAGGCAACCAATTAATGTGTCTCAATCATATGGATGTTTTTTTTTTCTCTCTCTGTCTCTCCCTGTCCCTTCCACACTCTCTAAAAATCAATGGAAAAAGTACCCTTGGGTGAGGATCAGTGATTATCTTTAAAGTTGGACTATATCTGGAAGGGGGCTGAGGAGTTCCTGGCGTACTAGAATGTTCCATTTCTTAATGTGGGTGGTGGTATTATCACTGGTGTTCACTTTGTAGTAATTCAATAAGCTGTATGCTTTTATATATATATATTTTATTGATTTCAGAGAGGAAGGGAGAGGGAGAGAGAGAGAGAGATAGAAACATCAATGATGAGAGAGAATCATTGACTGGCTGCCTCCTGCACGCCCCTTACTGGGGACCAAGCCCGCAACCCAGGCATGTGCCCTTGACCAGAATCGAACCCAGGATCCTTCAGTCCACAGGCCAACGCTCTATCCACTGAGCCAAATAGGCTAGTGCTGCTTTTATTTTTTGCACTGTTCCATATGTATGTTATTTTTCAATGTCAATTTACTTAAAACAAAAAACATAGACGTAAATCTGAGATTTGCTGCTTTAGAAAAGTGAATATAAAGCAATCCAATAACAAAAAAAGTGTCAAATTTGGAGGATGGGGTGGTAGTTTGCAAAATAGTCTTGAAAGCAGTGGCCAGGCATTTGAATGAGAAAATCATTTATGTGTAGCTTGGTTTTTCTCTGGGAAGTTTCTGATGGACTTGGGGGAATTCTAAAAGCTTAGCTTTATTGAAGAAGAGCAAAAGCCTGGAAAACTCAACCCATTGAGCCGGAAGAACTGATGGCCCAAGAATAGATTTCTTAACAGCCAGGTGAGTTTTATGGGTTATTGGGGGAGAGGAAATTTGGCAAGAACTCAAAAAGACAAGCAAAGCGTTCGATGTTAGAACGCCCAGGTCTCTGCCACACTCCGCTATATGCCATCTAATCTCAGGTGGCAGATGAGTTTAGAGGGAGAGTAGGCAGGGGGAACAGAGCTTTCTCCCCAGGGTTTAGTCCAAAGAGATTGCAAACCTCTGAGAGAAGCCCTGCGTGAAAGCAACACCAGAGAGTGGAGGAGCAAGGGGCGCAGGACAGGCAGAGAGAGAAAGTGGGCCTGGTATACCCCCCAAGTTTCCTCCAGGTCGTAAGCCACATGGCAAAGCATCCAACAGAGGCAAAGAAATTAACGGTTGCCCAAAAAAAAAAGCTCAGGGCTGACATAAGGCTAATACCGAGTATGCTCCCCAGAATATGGAAGGTTGTGGTGGAGATGGCACTGTCAGCTGAGGCAGCAGGGGCAGAGGCTGACTCCCAGGACCTGCTAGGACAAGGCACCCATCAGGACAGGAGAGCAATGTCAGAACATGGAACCCTCGTGGTGAACATAGGCTCTGATCCCAGATGCCACCCAAGGCGATAAGGGGAGGATGGGGACCACTGAGACTGCACTCCCAGTGGAAATGACTGACTTCCCTCAGCTGCCAAAAAAGATGTTTTCCGCCACCAAGCAGAACTGAGGAATCAAGTTTTACTTTTGCACCCCTCTGTTTGTGACTCTGAGCAGTCTAACTGCTGTACATAAAAAGATTTACAAGCAGTTCTGAAGGTCCAGCTGTTATTCCCCTTCGCATCCAAAAAGATGCTCCTTCCAAGGAAGAGGAGAAAAAAGAAGTGTCTGGCCCGGCCAGTGTGGCTCAGTGGTTGAGCATCGACCTCTGAACCAGGAGGTCACAGTTCCATTCCCAGTGGTCAGGACATATGCCCAGGTTGTGGGCTTGACCCCAGTAGGGGGCGTGCAGGAGGCAGCCAATCAATCAATAATCCTCTCTCATCATTAGTGTTTCTATCGTTCCCTCTCCCTTACTCTCTTTATATATATTTTAAACCAATGATTTTTTTCAATGTGTGTTTGGACAGGGCAGGTAGACAAGGGTTGCTTTTGTTTTTGGTTTTGTTTTTGGCACTTGCTTATTTCTGGCACTACATGATGTTCCAGGATTATCATGTGTATTTCCTGCCTCAGTCCTGGAATCAGCCATTTCTCCAAGGAGTCCTAGTTCCTTTTTTTGGAAAATCATATTGGAAACCAAGGTCTGAGTGCTACGTGTGCTTATTGCTATTGGGATACCATTACTACTAGGCCCTATCAACTGACAGAATAAGAAAAGTGTGTATACTAGCACATATGTATATATACATATACAGTCATCTGTAGCTGTGTTAAACTAACCATGAATTCATATTGATATCTCTTACTCTAATCCATTAACACATGGATCATTCTAGTCTCTTATCCCTAAGTATCTATAACCTCCCCTCTAGCAGTGAGAACCCTGGATCCCACCATCTACTATGCGCTTACCTAACTGTTCAATTCCAATAGACATGTATCATGGTATCAGATTTATTAGCTCATGCCCCTGTTGTAAACAACTATATCCACTCGACTACAGTGCTATATACAGTTTCTTTTGCCTCTATTTTTACAGATTCCATTCATTTCCAATGCTTCTTAGGTCAGCATTTTCCCACAATTACTTCAGTCAGGTAGTTTCATCCAATTATAATACAGTTAAAGTTTATATTCCATTCTGGGTCAGTTGACCTCCTAAGTGATTTATTTAAGATTTTCATGCATTAAGATTTGTCAGAATAAGCATTTAAATGTTCATACCAGTTTAACTTCAGTTTCAGGTAAGTAGTATCTCAGCTTTGACTCTCCAAATTCACCCGACTCTCCAGATTTCTGCATTACACCTAGCCCCGTGACCTCATTTCTCTCATGAATCCAAGAAAAGCCATTGATGTTCATTTTGTTCAACTTTTGTTGTTGTTGTAATGATGGGAGTGAAGATTTCCAACTACTTTACATGTTGGAGCTAAAAACATCTTCACTTTTCAATGTCCATTTTCTCCCTAACTTAAAGCCCTGTGAGGATAATGTTATATCCGTGTTGCTCACCATTGCATTTACGCACCTAGTTCAAGTTCTGGCATGTAGTAAATAATCAATACTTGTTAAATGGATGAAAAATGAATAACTCGAGTCCAGTTATATTTATTCTATTCCCTGGTCTTATTCTCTCACTAGACAATGTTCTAACTCATCCATATTGTTTCATAGTACCTCTTTCACATACTTATAGCTGTGGAAGAAAATAACTTCTGTATTAATGGCAAGTCAAGTCATCATTTAATGACTTTAATGTGGGAGCGTATAATGACTTTTTAGGAAAAAGAGCGTCACAGCCTTGCTCAATGTCCTGTTTCTATCACCATCAGAGCTAGGAATTTTTTCAGGCAATAACCAGTTATTGGACTCACTGGGATCACTTGTGTTTTGACCCCATAATTATATTAAATGATGATTGCAAAGCCAGATTTTCCTTTATGTAGTGTTAATAGTTCGCCTTTCTAAATCTGCCTCTGCTACTTCCTGGCATTCAAGTTAGCAAATTTCTTTAAACAAGAAAATAAGCCAAACCTCAGAACTCTGCAGCTTGGGCAGCTAATCAAAGCTTTGGACTATCTGGATGCTGAGAGCAAGACACGCTTTCATGTTTAGCAGAATAATTATCTTGACTGGTTTGCCACAAGTCAGTAGATATTTAAAGCTCTATTTATAAAACCTATAAATACAGGAGCCATGAAGAGACCACTAAGAAAATCAAAGGCCTCTATAATTTTCCACCTAGAAAAAAGATTATTTATCTTTACATGAATCATTATGCAATTTACACAGTGTCTTACTTTTAACACACATTCCTTACCAAAGCTGATGTATTAACTTTCCTCAAATGAAGCACATAATCTTCCAAGGAGACTCTCAGATGTTCCTTGTGGGAGAGTACCATTAATAGAATCTTTCTGAAGGTTGTATACAAAAGACTTGAAGATTGACACAGCATTATCTCTCCTAGGAATAAATTCCAAGGAAGTAATACAGGAGTATGAAAAGATTTAGGTATAAAGGTGTGAATCATATAGTGTTGGAGTTGCAAAAAACTGAAAATAATTTACTCATCCAACTACACTGAATTGATTGTTTAAATTGTGATTCAACCATCAATGGGACATTGTTGTGGACATGTGGTTTTTAATATGGAAAGGTGTTCTTAATGTGCTGGAGTTAAAACTTAAATTTCAAAACAGTTTGAAAGTATACAATAGCATTATATAAATTCAAACATAGATTTATTAAGATAAATAAATAAATAGGGATAGATAAATATAAAGATATGCTTTGATTTATTCAAAGCAGTTATATCTGGGTGACAGTATTTATCTTCTTACTATATTTTATGATGTTCCCATTATGTGCATGTATTTATGATTTTAAGAAAAAAGAAAATGTACTCACTCTGAAGTCATTATCTTAACTTTCGGATTTGCTTATTTTGCAATTTCCTATTGCTACTATGGTGCCCTTGAAGGACCAGGGTGTTGTATAACTAGAAAGAATAGCAACATTGCTAGAGGCCCTAAACGTTGAGGAAAGCTATAACTAGAGTTAGCTCTTTTGTCCCCTGTTTTTCAAAGATGAAGATAAAATATACAAAGCAGACTATAGAGTAGGATTGGAATTAAATACTGAGAAAGCAATCTATATATATAAAAGGCTAATATGCTCAGTGTCCGACCATCTGACTGGTCTCTATGACGCGCACTGACCACCAGGAGGCAGACGCTCAATGCAGGAGCTGCACAGCTGCAGTGACTTGACAGTGATGGTTCTTGGGTGACACACCCCAGAACCAGAGAGGAGGGAGCCTGATTCCTTGTGGGGCCACACGATTCCACCTTCGGCCGTGGGTTATGTTGTTGCTGGAGCACTGTTGGCCCCAAATCTGGTTTACTGCACACTTGTGTTTGCATTCCATACCCTGTACAATAGCAACTTTGCAGAGTGCCCTTGCACACTCCAGGACCCCTCAGAGGATGTCGGAGAGCCTTTTTCGGCCTGATCCCCACAGGCCAGGCCAAGGGACCCCACATGCCAGAGGGACCCCACTCACTCCACAGACACCAGGGAGGGACAGCGGGAGGTTGGCTCCAGGGCATGTCCCGCCCACCTTCCAATTAATTTCCTTTCAATGTGCATGAATCCGTGCACCAGGTCACTATTGTCAAGATAAAATTTCTGTGGCAGAAACAATGCTGGGATTGGAACAGGACAGGTGTAACATGTGGTCTTCCTATTGCAGTATACTTTTAAGGGAATCCACTTTCAGAACCTCAGCTTTCACAGGGTACTCTTTCCTATCATCAGGTACATTCTCTTCCCCCCTTCCCCTTTCCAAAAGCCCTTCTTCCCTTTTACACAAGAAAGCTATCTCCATGACTCATTCCGAATCTAACTATGTCATTATCCTAGGGTACAAACACATCTAGGACACCAGCAAAAGACAATTAAAATAGTGTACTTGGGAAAGTCACCTTTGTTGATGAATCAAGATTCTGTCTCCTGTCTTCCTTTGTCTTGCACGTATTTCTGATAAAACTGAAGTATATAGCATCAGAAATACGGTGGTATGTTGGCCCTTGTAAGAATGTTCCAAAATTATATGTATTATAGAGCAGTCAGTCTTTACCTCTCCCCTTCCCCAGACTTTTTTCAAAGAATGCATTGCTCTCAGAGAGAACCTGAGAACAAAGTGAAAAGAGCATTGTTAAGACACACTAAAAGCTAAAAATTGCTTTTACAAAATGAACAAGTTTTCCAGATATTCATAATATTTTTAAAAGAAAAGTACCTTTGTACCAAAGCATTACAGCTTGATGATGCTGAGTCTTTTAAGAGTAACTGGAATATTTCCAAGACTATTCAATTTTTTCTAGTTATAAGAAAAGTACATCCATGAATAAAGACTTTATGATTTCTTTTAGATTTATGTGCATTATTCAAAGTGTAGCTTATCAAATTAGACTGCAAAATACTTATTCTAATTACATGTAAGTTTATCTTATAAAGGGGTTAATATTTTTCTATCCCATATTACATAATATACAATTATATGTTAGTTGCCATATAAATTAAGCAAAAAGCTTTTTTCTTTCATAAAGTATATACAAAAATATCATTGTATCAAAAAATTAACAGATTCTGAATATTTAAATATGATTCTTTATTTAACACTTTCCCAAAACTGATACTAGAGTTCAATATGTGTTTAAAAACCCATTTAGGAAAGGCACACTATGTTTTATTTATTATACTCCTCACAACTACTTATTTCAATTATCACATTGCACTAATACAAATGAAATAATAAAAAATGACACACAGCTTCCAGTTTCTAGTTCCACGTGCAGGGAGCTTGGAAATCACTACTCCTTGCTAACAACAAGGAAAAGCTGAACAGACTGAAAAATCAATAACTCTTCTTAGATCTGGAAGAGAAGCGAGGTCACAGGGCAAACTGCTGCCCCCAAAACGGGAGAGACTGACAAGTGAACACAGAGAATCACAATTACCAGAGCAGAAACACATTAGCTGAAACCCCCAGGGGAACCAGTGCCATAGCAGGAAAACCAGCACTATAATTGACAAATTTCTGGCGGCTTAGAGTGGACAGGTCTGAGAGTTAAAATCTCCAGGGGAATCCAATTGTAGAGCAGTCTCCCATACTTTCGTGAGTTTTACCTGTGCGAGCTTGACCAGGTACTCACAGTAAATGTTAGAGAGAAAAATCCCCTTATGATTCTGGCAGGGGGAGAGAAAAATAAACCAGTTTGAAATCTGCTACAACGCTGTGTGTTTTTTTTTCTCACAAGGTCTGCCCTCAGAACAAATTATTTAACCAGATCCTAATTTGCTGGGGCTTTATTAGAGCCTAACTGACCTGGGGAAAAGGAAATACCCAACCCAGCCAGCTCTCCCCATTCTGTTTTGCCTAAGGGGTTGAGAATGGAATGAAAAGCATTTGTGAAGTTCACATGCCAGAGGCCTAGGCTCACTAAAAGGCAGAGAACTAATCACGGGACTAGATAACTTTACCCAACACCTACTGCCACATCACTAAAAGCCTATTTACATCATTTCCAGCTGTCAAGAAAAAATTACAAAGCATATCAAATGGCAAAAACAAAAACACCTACAATTTGAAAACACAGAGTAAGCATCAGAACCAGACCTGGCAAGGATGTTGAAATTATCACACAGGAAATGTAAAAATAAAACTAAGATTAATATGTCAAGGACTCTATTGAATAAAGTAGGCAGTATACAAGAACAGATGCACAATGTAAGAAGAGTGACAAAAATCCTAAGAAAGAACCAAAGGAAAAAAGAAATACTAGTGAAGGGGAAAAGACATTTGGGGGATAGCTATCTGAATCTGTGCCAATAACCTGTATTCTGACGCACACTCTTGCTAGGGATAATTAACTCCATTCTTATCTGTGATGCTTGTCCTGCCTTGCAGAACCTTGTTTTCCGGAATACTCCCATTTTACAGAGGCCATAAACCATGAATCATATACAACGCTGGCACCAGCCAGGCCAAGCCTTTGGGTATAATCTCACTTCCCCATCCCAGCTCATGGGGGGCTGCAAAGCCTGCAAAAAGTCCGGAAGCCTGATCCATATTTGGGGGACAAAGGAACTAAAAGGGATAAAAGGAAGGCTTCCTCCATACTCATCACTCAGGCTTTGGAGGTTGATTCCCCTGAGTCACCGCACTAGTGCATTAAAGGCTCTTCTTCTGACGCCTCTGAGTGCCCGACTGATTATTCTCCCCCTTGGCAGCTTATCTATAACACTAGAGATAAGAAGAACTGTGGGACAATTATAAAAGCTATAACATATGTGTAAGAATATCAGAAGAAGAAATATTTGAATGACTGAGGATTTTCCCAAATGAATGTCAGACACCAAGGCACAAAGTCAGGAAGCTCAGAGAAGACCAAGCAGGAAAATACCCCCAAAATTACACCTAGGCATATAATATTCCAATTGTGGAAAATCAAAGAAAAGAAAAAAAATCTGCAAGAAGCCAGAGAGGAAAATACCTGATTTATAGAGAAGCAAAGATAAGAATTACATTCAACTTATTCTCAGAAACCAAGCAAGAAGAGAGTGAATTGTTAACGTAGGTAGCTATGTCAGAATAAACAAGTGATCTTTTCTGTCAAAGAACAGTTTAGACAGCGGCCATTTTGGACTGCGTGACTTGGCAGCCGCCATGTTGCCGCTATCTTGAAACAGCAAAGGCCAACCCCTCCCTTTGAATTAGCCAATTGCAAAAGACTGTGCGCCTGAGCTCCAATCAAGAGCAAGGGACAGGTCACGTGCGTCACGGATTATAAACCCGAGCAGACTGCCTGCGCCGTGTGCATGCGCTTCCAGACCATGTGTGCGCACCCTTCTATGTAGAAGTAAAGATGTTTGCCTTGCTGCCTGGCTCCCGAGTGTATTTTGTATTCTACCAGAACCCCTGACTTGGGGGGGGCTCGCCTTATTTCTAACAGCTAGATATTAATAAAGGAAGGGAACAAAAGAAATCAGACAGTATTGAGCTTAATACCGATCCTGCTTCTCTAGGAAGCTATAGTTTCACACACTCCCCAAGGAATCACAGGCCCAACCCTATAGATTACTGGGGGGAGGGGGAGGACAATAAAGAAGAAATTTCTCTGCTGAGCACATACCCAGGAGAGATCAACATGGCACATGAGAAGGTACTTCCACTTCAAGACATGCACAGTAGGAACTAAGTGGCAACCAGAAGGGGCAGTGTCTAGCCAGGGAGAAGGGTCAGATTGGATACCAGGCATAGGACCCCAAAAGATCTAGGAAATGGATTGTTTAGGAGGACCCTTCATGAGCCCAAAAGCTTAGAAAGTTAGTTGGTTTAAAGGGTGCCTAGTCCTTCCCAAGCCCAAGATAATATAACCCAAGCTTACACAACTCTCTCTTTCTCTCTGTAACACACACTCACCCTGTTTGCTCACACGTTTTTCTCTCCATAGCAGCCCTGTGGCCCTAACAGCCGCCAGGGGTCTGCCCTCACACTCCACAGGCCTGGGCATGGCCAGCCAGGATGCAGCGGGGAACACAGACTAAGCTAGCCAGATGGTGACAAAGACTGGACTGGACTGGACTGAACCAACGGCACAGAACATCTGGACACTGACCCTATTTCTGGGCCTGATGAAGACAAAACTGAACTTCTTTCACAGTGGAACGGAGCTGAAGCCAGGAAAGTGCTTTGTGTTTGCTTCAGCTTCTTCAGTAAACCTTACCACTAAGCCTTATCCTCCCATACGTGGGTGTGCGGAATGCTCTCCTTGCGACCCCATGAAAGAGCCCCATTTCCACCAGCAAAAGAAATATTTAAAGTGCTATGAGGAGAAAAACTACCAACCTAGAATTCTGTGTCCGTGAAGTTACCCCTGTGAAAGAGAATTCCTTTCTCAGAAACATACACACAAAAGAGGAAATTTGTTGCCAGTAGACATGTCTTGCAAGAAATGTAGAAAGGAGTTTTTTAGAAAGAAGGAAAATAATATAGGTCAGAAACTCAGTACTATATATATGCTTATATATAAATGAGGTAAATGACAACACTGATATAAGGGATGTGAGGGAGGGATAAGGATTATTTTGTTATTATAAGACACATCTCCGTAAAGTTGTACAATGTTACTTAAAAATTGTCCTGCGTTAGTTGTAAGTGTATATTGCAAACTCTAGGGTAACCATTAAAGTTATGTTTAAAGCATAACTAATATGCTAATAAAAAAAGGAATCATATGAAATGCTTGATAACCCCCCCACCCAAAAAAAGGGGGGGGGGGCAGAAAAAAGTGGAATACAAAAACAGGAGGGAAAGAACAAGGTTAACAAATAGAAAACAGTAACAAATATGGTAGATATTAATCAAATATATCAATAATTAATTTGAATGTCACTGGTCTGAATGCACCAATCAAAAGACACAGATTGTCAGAGTAAATTAAAAAAGACCAAACTAAATGTTGTCTACAAAAACCCACTTTAAATATAAAGACTGATATATATTAAATGTAAATGAATAAAGAAAGGCATACCATGCTAACACTAATAAAAAGAAAGCAGGAGTCTTTCCAACAGAACAGACTTCAAAGCAAGGAAAGTTATCAGGAATAAAGAAAGGCATTACATAATAATAAAGAAGTCAGTTCTCCAAGAATACATAACACTCCTAACCATGTGCTCCTAACAACAGAGTGAAAAATACCTGAGGCAAAAACTGATAGACCTGAAAGAAGAAACAGATGAATCTGCTATTATATGCTGGACATTTCAACATCACTCTATCAGAAACTGACCGAGCCAGCAGACAGAAAATCAGTGAGGACATAGTTTAACTCAACAACATCAATCAATTGGATATAATGGACATACATACACTACTTCATCCAACAACAGCAGACTACACACTTTTCTCAAGCTCACGTGGAACATTGACCAAGATGGTCCACATTTAAAGCCATGAAGCACACCTTAACAAATTTAAAAGAAGAGGAATCCTATAATGCTTGCTTTCAGACCACAATGGAATTAAAAGTCAGTAATAGAAAGATAACTGAAAAACTCTAAAACACATGGATATTAAACACTTCTAAATAACACGTGCCAAAAAACTCTCAAGACAAATTGAAAATATTTTGAGCTAAGTTAAAATGAAAACATGACTTAGGAAAATTTGTGAGCTACAGCAAAAGCAATGCTTAGAAGAAATTTATAGCATCGAGTTCTTATATTAGGGGAAAAAATCTAAAATCAATCATTTTAAGAAACTAACAAAAGAAGAGCAAATTAAATCAAAAGTAAGCAGAAGAAAATAAATATCAGAGTAGAAATTAATACAATTGAAAACAAGAAATAAATAGAGAAAATCAACAAAACCAAAAGCTGGGTCGTTAAAAAGATCAATAGAATAAATAAACCTCTAGCCAGGCTAACTAAGCAAAAGAGAGATTGAGGACATAATTTACTAATATGGGAAATGAAAGAGGAGACATGACTACTGATTTAATGGACATTAAAAGGATAATAAAGAAGTACTGTGAACAACTCTATGCTTACAGGTTTGATAATCTTGATGAAATAGACCAATTCCATGAAAAATACAATCTGCCAAACTCACACAAAAAGAAATAAACAATTTGAATAAGCCTCTCTATATATATTAAATTAATTGAATCAATAGTTCAAAAACTTCCAAAACAGAAAGTGCCAAGCCCAGATGGGCTCACTAATGAATTCTGTCAAATATTTAAGAAAACATTATACCAATTATCTTTAGGAGATAGAAACAGAGGGAATAATTCTTAACCCCTTTCTATGAGGCCAGTATTACCCTGTTGCCAAAACCAGATAAAGACATCACAAGAAAAGAAAACAGTAAACCAGTATCCCTCATGAACATAAATGCAAAAATCCTCAAGAAAATATTAGCAAATCAAATCCATCAATCTATAAAAAGACTTTTACAACATGAGCAAATGGAGTTTCTTTCTGGTATCAAAGGCTATTCAACATTCAAAAATCAATTAATGTAATCCATCACATAAACAAGCTAAAGAAGAAAAATCACCTGATCATATTAAAAGATGCAAAAGAAGCATTTGACAAAATCCAGCACCCATGTATGACAAAAATCTTTCAGGAAACTACAAATGAAATGTAAATGCCTATTATTAAGTAAAGGAAGCCAATCTGAAAAGACTATACACTGTACAAATTCAACAACATGACATTTGGAAAAAGCAAAACTATGGAGATAGTAAACATATCCATGGTTGCCAGTGGCTAGTGGGGAGGGAGGGATGAATAGGCACAGAGGATTTTTAGGGTAGTGTTGTATGATATTATAATAGTGTATACATGTTATTATATATTTGTTCAAACTGTTAGTACGTACACGCCAGGAGTAAACCCAAATATAAACTATGGCCTTTAGGTGATAATGATGTGTCAATATAGGTTCATCAACTGTAACAAATGTACCACTCTAGTGGGGGATACTATAAGAAATCTTTGTACCTTCTCTCAATGTTGATGGGAACCCAAAACTTCTCTAAAAAATAAAATCTATTAAAAATAACAACATATATGTATATTTTGTTTTATGATTTATAAAAATTGATTCATTTATTATATTAGATCCCACATCATTTTAAATAAGACTTGACTTCTTTTGGTGATCTATCTTACAAGATGCATTCCATCATTTGTTTTTCAGTGCTTTTTATAGTAGTTTTTGAAGTATATATATTAAACCATGTACTTGAATAAAAAAATAAAGGCAGACTTTTTCTAACAATGAGTGGATTTGATTTGGTTGATTGGCTTGTCAATGAGAGCAGGATTTGCGAATTAGGTTACAGAGTGGAAGTTTTCAGTTACTTAAATGAACTAAACCTAAATCCCCAAGGTCCTTTTTTTTTATTGTTGACATTATTAATCCCAAAGGTCTTAACAAAAATACCTTTAAAGCATATGGATTATGGAAGATAAGTATTTTATCAAACTATTATTCATATTGACAATGTATAATTATTATTATTTCAAGCCACAGTTCTTTCTGCATATATTGGGTTGAACTATAGACCTCTATGTGCAAAAATAACAGGTATAATAAGTAGTCCTTTAAAAGGTATTGTAAGGCATTTTTGGTATAGTTTCCATAAACTGAGAAATTGAATGACTCCAACAACTGGCTAGCAATCCTTTGTAAGTAAGATGATTTTCAATTCTTTGTTCTCAACAATATCACAGACTTAATAGAATATTCAGCTAATAGATCATTTAAAGTGATTTTTTGGTGCTAGACCACTTTGAAATGTTTGGCATATAGTTCAGAAAGTATTCAAAGAATTAAGGAAAATCACTCCAACAAAATTCATTTTTTTCTCATCTACTTATTCATGTGAACTCTCCCTATGCCACTCAAACAATAAATACTATTCATTCAGGGTTAAATTAACTAATTGGGGGAAAGCATAAACAAAAAAAATGAAGGAAAAAATATGATACATCTCATAAGTACTTAATTAAATTGTCTTTGTTAAATAGTCATCAAAAATTATGTGTGTGTTAATTTGATCCAATTGCATACTCATAATCCAATAATAGCATGATCCACAACATATGTTTGTTTTTTAATTCATTTACTTGTATTTTTTTGGGTTTTTTTTAATATATTTTTAAATAAATCTTTATTGTTCAGATTATTACAATTGTTCCTCTTTTTCCCCCCATAGCTCCCCTCCACCCGGTTCCCACCCCTCCTCTGCCCTTACCCCACACACACACACTGTCCTTATCCATAGGTGTACAATTTTTGGACAAAAATCGTACACAACAGATGTTTTAATATAATAAAACATTTTAATTTAGATTTATAAATATAGTTTTTTTTAAAGTGTGATGGGGATCAATAAAAGAATTTTTAAAGTATGATGGGGATCAATAAAAAATTTAAGTATAAAAATGTCTTCTTAACATAAAACTCTATAGGGGAAATAGAATAAAATTTAGAGCTCAAGAAGAAAATGATGTTGTATTTCTTAACTGAAAACAAAAGCTCCTTCTTGTATTTTTAAAATGAATAGCGATGGCTATGAAATTGCTAGGGTATTTAGATTTTTATTGGCTACATTTAAAAGAGCATTTTAACAGTTTTGTTTAAAATATAAATATTTAAATGTTTCAGAGTTATATCTTTTGCATTCTTTAAATTAATGATTAAAAATTAACTAACAATAATGATTAAACATTAATTACTCCCAGTCTAATCCTGACAATGGACATGTACAGTTCAGGGGCATCCTACAAAACACTTGACCAGTACTTCACAGAAAAAGTCAAGGTCATCAAAAACAAGAGAAGTCTGAGAAACTGCCACAGGCAAGAGGAAATATGATGAATAAATGTGATGTGGTATCCAGAATAGGATCCCAATGCAGAAAAGGCCATTAAGTAAAAATTAAGGAAATCTGACTAATGTCTGGACTTTAGTTCTTAATAATACATCAATATTGGTTCATTAATTTTAAAATGTACCATAATAATGGTAAGATGTTAATAATAAGAGAAACTCGGTGTGGGCATATGGGAACTTTCTATACTATCTTCATAATTTTTCTGTAAAAATAAAACTGTTCTTAAGAATAATCTTTATTTTAAAATTAAGTACTAAGTTAAAAATAGACTTAAAATGTGCAAGAAGGTAGTTAGGTTTTTCAAAAAATATTTAGCAGATATCCATGAGAAAACATTGTTTAAGAACACGAGTTCTGTCTTCTGCTACTTTCTAACTATACTAATCAAGAATAAATGACCTAACTTCTCTCTCCCTCATTTCTTATCTTAAAATTACCTCTTAATAGGCTTTGTGAAAGACTTAAGATAATGTATGTTAAATACCTGGCATATAATCTATATATATAAAAGCCTAAGTGACCGTTCTACCTTTCTACTGTTCGACCAGTAGCTATGATGTGCACTGACCACCAGGGGGCAGATGCTCCGACCGGTAGGTTAGCTTGCTGCTGGGGTCCGGCCGATTGGGAGTGGGCGAGATGGGTTGGACATGCCCTGGAGCCCTCCCGTGGTCCCTCCCCAGTCCCGATCATGCACTGGTGGGGTCCCATAGCCTGGCTTGCGCCCTCTCGCAATCCAGGACCCCAGGAGAGGCGGTTTCAGCCCGATCCCTGCAGGCCAGGCTGAGGGACCCCACCAGTGCACGAATCCATGCACTGGGCCTCTAGTAAGCACATAATGGTGGTAGTTATTGCTATGGTTTTTGCTATAAACAGGCACAGCAAATCCAGGAGTTGTGAGTAAATTTGAGTTTACTCAAGTTTATGAGTAAATTTGAGTTCACAGCTGAGAGAGTTACAAGTTGTAAGATGAAATGTTCATAATCATGAACCATTCCTATGCCCATGCACAGAAACTTCCAGGGTCTGGGCCCCACCCATGCAATACGCTTCTGCTCTTCTCCCAGTGCATGGTTCCCTGTGCCCAACTTCTGCTGAGCAGTAAGGACTGCAAGGTCAACCTCTAACAACTTTTCCTTCTTAAAACCATCCATCAAGGACTGAAAATTATATCAATGAAGTCAGAGTTGCTTGTAATCAAGACATTGAGAAAAAGGCAGGGTGAGGGCTAGGCAAATTTGCAAAGCATCCAAAGTGGCATGAGAGCCTTGCAGAAATATCTGAAATACTGCAATTTCATCTATTTCATCTGCATGGTTCCATGTCTACTTCCCTTTCCAGAATGTGGACCCCTCCAGGGGAGAAACTGTGGTTTTTAAGCTCTTTATCTCCAACAACGAGCACAGTGCCTGGTTGGCACTTAGTGAATGTTTAGTGGACAACTTGCCCCGAAAACAATATTTATCCAAGTGTACTTTATGAAGATAGCAAAATATATCATTCCTTTCTAATATAAACTGATAATGATAACAATGTGGATTACTCTTACATTAGACATTAAACTTTCAACTTACAATTATGTCTGGTATCTTATTTTTATCTTTGTAAATCCTTTGCAGAGCATACATCATTAATTTTTATTTATTAAAATAAATATTTTTATTTTATGTAGGAGAATGTGAACACTTAAACATCTGCACATTTTACAAGCCACCAAATAATTGCTGTCTGTGTGTGGGGGGGAAACATCATTGAAATTCAATACTGTTTTTTTGCTTCACGCCCTACTTAGTACTTTGGACAACTTGGAATGACTTGTTTATTCAATTCTTAATTCATTCATCAAGTCCATAAATGTTTATCAAACATCTAGTTTGCACCAGGCACTAGAGTTGAACAGTGAGCAAGACAGAGCTTTCTAAGCACCCAAAGGGGTAGTGAAAATAGATGAGATGATATATGCAAAAGCTTTGAACAAAAGCCCTAACTGGTTTGGCTCAGTGGATAGAGCGTCGGCCTGTGGACTGAAGGGTCCCAGGTTCGATTCCGGTCAAGGGCATGTACCTTGGTTGCGGGCACATTCCCAGTAGGAGGTGTGCAGGAAGCAGATGATCAATGTTTCTCTCTCATCGATGTTTCTAACTCTCTATCCCTCTCCCTTCCTCTCTGTAAAAAAAATCAATAAAATATATATATAAAAAAAAGAAAGAACAAAAACTGTATATGTGCTTGAAAACAAGGCACCTACTATTTCATTAAGTGTCTGGCACATTGTGTCCTAGACCCAGTGTATTTTGTCACATTGACTACTCACTATAAACATGAAAGATAAATATCATCCCTAAACTATTATTATTTGCATTTTAAGGTAATAGGATCTCCATTTTACAGATGAAGCAACCAATCTAGAGAGATAATGTTATTGAAGGCCCCAATAAGTGATGGAGCTGAAATTTAAATGCTCAAGCCCATTTTCTTTCCATCTTATCGTGATTTCTAATACAGACAGTAATGACACTTTGAAGATTCAGAATAGGAGAGAGTTTCAAATTTATATTCAGTGCCTTGCTTGTCATGCCCAAGAAAACACATAAAATTTTCTTGTTAGTGCAACTGCAACAATTTTCCATTCCCCATTTTGTTCAAGTCTTTGGGCCTATTCTTTTCCAGGGTAGGGGACTTGCCTTAAATCTCAGACTGGCTCTTTGCCACTGCTTTTCCCTTCTGTTCCCTCTCTAGGCCCAAGTGCTTACCAAAGGAGCCGGGAGTAGCCAAAATACTGGGGAAGTAGGCAGCGAGGATGCACCCACATAGTTGATGGAAGTCTATGGGGCAGTTGTAGCAAGGAAACCAGAAGGAACGAGAGAGTGTGTTAGTGGCAAAAATTAGAACAGAGCAATGTGTAATTTGGTGTGGGTGGGAACTGAAGAGTGTGCACATCTATAAAAAGGGCTGTCCTCTTGAACAACTTCCCTTGACAATCATCTTCCCAGTCCCCCAAGACAATAATAACCTATTGAATCAGTTTTTTTTTTTTTGGTTTTTTTTTTGCTGTATACAAAAACACAAACATTTAGTGATATCAAATGACGTCTATTTATTTAGCTCAAAACTCTTTAAGGGGTGGCTAATTTAGGTGAGAATCAGCTGGGTGACATCAGTTCACAGATAGGCTCATTCACGTGCCAGCTGCAGAGCTGACTGGGGGCTGGGATAAGATGACTCCAGCTGGAACTGCTGGTCTTGGCTCCAGGCAGTTTCTCAAGCCCCAGCAGGCTAGCCTTCACGTGGCAGATGGCAGTGGGGCAGGGTTCCAAGAGAGCGAGCAGCACTCCAGGCCTCTAGAGGACTGGCACAGCGCCGGTGCTGCCACATTCTGTTAGTGAAACAAGGCACCAGGCCAGCCCAGCTTTAAGGCGGCAGCAGAGTCCACTCTCGAAGAGCCGCAAAGGCACATCGCAGAGAGCACGGCTATGAGGCAGAGAACTGCATTTTTGCACCAAGCAATCAGAGCAGTTGAATCCAAAGAAAGCATGCCCTTATACAAAGAATTTTCAATTACAAAGGATTCCATTAGAATTTGGAAATATCAGGGCTTTGAACTTATCCTTTAACCTTAAGTGTCCCTCTGTTCATTAAAACAATTGCTGTAATTGCTTATTAAACACTTAATATATGCCAGATGCTTCACATTTAATCATATATATATGATTAATGCTGCTGCCTTTTCTGTGATCAAGAATCTATTGGTATCAGCCCAAATCACCACAGTACGGTACCCTGCAACCAGGCAGTTGTTGTTACTGACCCAGAGCTGCCAAAACCACACCACCTCTTACCATCTGTACCTATACCTGTAAAATGGATGCCGAATATGCATCTCATGAAGATGGTGACTAAAAACTGGGGCTTTTATGTATATACAAGATACTGTGTATGATCTTTAACAGATGGGAAAACTGAGGCCTGGGCCACAAAATAATGAGTACCAGGTCTTATTCCTACTCCCATGCTTTTCCCTCTCCATCACACTCTAAATTGCCATCTGACTACATCTTTGGACGTTCATTTTGTGTCCTGTATAACCTTTGCACCAAATGAGAACACCAGAAATGTAAGTGCTGTTATGGATATAGTGGATTGGTTTTCAATATCATTCCAATATCCTCCTAGCATACCTTCTTTTATTTACTACAGAGACTGGAAAATTAAAATCTATATTTCCAACAATCACTTGAATGTAGGATTCTGAAGGTGATTTAGCTATTTGGTTTCTGGTGTGTGTGTGTGTTTTTAATAGCAACTTTAAGATTTTTATTTGGTTCATTTTTTTAATTTTAAAGTAAAAATTGCATATATTAAAGGTGCACAACATGATTTTATATACATACATAGTGAAATGATTACTGCAGTCAAGCTAATTTACATATCATCTCACATGCTTACGCTCTTAGCACATTTCCAGTATTGAATACAGTATTAACTATAGTTATCATGCTGTAAAGTTAATCACTAGAATTATTCATCCTACATCACTGCAACTTGGTACTAGTTCTTTTTATTTTCAACCTTTTTCTATGAGATGAGAAGAGTCCTTCCAGGGCTGGTACCACATTTTTGTTGTTTTTTTTTCCCCCTTGGGTTATTTATCATCTAGCATAGTACCTGGCACATAGAATACGCTTAATACATTTTTTTTTTGTGGTAAAAATACATAACATGAGATCTCAACAAATTTTTAAGTGCACAGTACAGTATTGTTGAGAGTGTAAGTACAGTGTAAGAACAATATTGTATAGCAGATCTCTACAGCTTCTTCATCTTGCATGACTGAGACCTTATACCCATTGAGCAGCAACCCCCATTTCCCCCTCCCTCCAGTCCCTGGCATCCACCATTCTACTTTCTTCAATGAGTTCAACTACTTTACATGCCTCGTGTAAGTAATATCTAAAGCAGCTGATCTTTTCAAGATCCTGATTTCAATTCTCTTGCATTACATATCTAGAAATGGAATTGTTAGACTTCCTTATTATTTTCTGTAGCAGCTGCAACATTTACATCCCCAGCAACAAGCACAAGTTTCTAATTTCTCCATATCCTCAGCAGCACTAGTTATTTTGTGTGTGTGTGTGTGTGTGTGTGTGTGTGTGTGTGTGTGTTTACAATGGCCATCTGAATAGGTATTAGGTGATACACCATTGTGGTTTTGATCCGCATTTCCCTGATGATTAGTAATGTTTAGCACTTTTTCATCTATCTATGGGCTATTGGTATGTCTTTGGAAAAATATCTATTCAAGTCTTTTACCCAATTTTGAATGAAGTTATTTGGTTTATTTGCTTACTTGCTTGCTTCTGACTGTTGAGTTGTAGATGTTCCTTATATATTTTGGATATTGCCCCCCTACCATACATGTAGTTGGAAAATATTTTATTTCATAGCTTGCTTTTTTAACTCTGTTGATTATTTCCTTTGCTGTACAGAAGTTTTTCGTTTGATGTAATTCCTCTTGTTTATTTTGATTCTGCTGCCTATGCTTTGGGTGATGTATTGAAGAAGTCACTGCCAAGACCTGGAGGTGATCTAGTTTGGGAGATAAGGTGAGCTTGCCTCAAGTTTAAAAGTTGGAAGTGAGAAACATGCTATTCTTCTTTCCTCCTCTACTTTTGCTGTTGCTTTTGATTGTGCTGCCAACTAAGATTGTGGAGACATTTATTTTTTCACTGGCATGCTGGAAAAGTCCCAGTTTTTAGTCACCATCTTCATGAGATGCATATTCGGCATCCATTTACAGGTATAGGTACAGATGGTAAGAGGTGGTGTGGTTTTGGCAGCTCTGGGTTAGTAACAACAACTGCCTGGTTGCAGGGTACCCTACTGTGGTGATTTGGGCTGAAACCAATAGATGCTTGATCACAGAAAAGGCAGCAGCATTTTTAAAGGCCCAATTTTGCATGTGGCTTTGGAATTCATTCCTCAGAAATGTGTTGCTTCATCCCATCCAACAATTCTGTGAGCTATTTGATACACTAGGATAAATACTTTCCTACATAAATTATTCTAGCTATATAACTAGAGTAGACTATTTTTCCCCACAACTGAATGCCAAGCAACACAGCCATTAACATTGTTACCTAAATTGTAAATATGCTTTCGTTTTAATTTTTTACAGTAGAAAATAAGGGGTGGGGGACTCCTCTCTGGTCCAAAAGAGTTCAAGTTATATAAGACCTTCACCCCCATGACATCCTTAGTGACTCTTCCCACTCCCACGTACACTGTACATCAAATATACCTCTCCAGAGGGTGCCCAGGGGCCACAGCTGGTAACATGGCCTCATGGAGACAAATCTACACTTAATAACTGAGAAGCTATGGAACAGATATGCTGACTATATTTAGACTTTACAAAGCACAGCAGGAGAATTTAAATTGAAGCTATGAAACCAAAATTGAAAAGCTATTAGTTCTAACTTAGTCATTTCATCCAGATATGCCACCTGCACACACACACACACCAGAGAATCTGTTCCATTACAGATTTTGTGTTTAAGTTGTGCTTGTGGGCTGAGTATGTATGTAGACTAGCAGCAATGGGAATGGAGTCATGGGAAGAAGTGAAAGACAGAGGGGAGGAGGTCCCCACTATTTGGCTTTGCTGTGCCCTCTGGTCTTCTCTTAGGTTGCTTTTATTCTCATCCTTCTCTCTTAGTCCCAGCTCTTCTTTCCCTTCCTCGCTTTTCTCCTTTCTATGCCTGCCTTCATTCAGACTATACTCAACCCCGCTGCGTTTTCTCCCTCTTCCCATCATTATCATTTTTTATCTTCTTAGTCAAAAGAAGAAAGTAAAACCGCAAAACAAATATATCTCCTGCAAAGGGAAAAACCAGCTCTGACATCTAATAGTTGATTCTCTTTTCTGCTACATTCAATAATTTTTATATCTAAGAAGTGACACAAAATGAAAACAAAGGAAAAGGAGAAATATAAATAAGAAAAAAGAGAAAAATAGTATTTAAATTGTATTTACTACTTGCCTTTATAACTAGATAGGAACATTTTGGTGGTGATGATGCTGATGATGGTAATTAAAAGTCAACTCAGGATAGTTAGCAAGCATTTATTCAATTACTGCTCTAAGTTTGCCCTTATAATGGGTTAAGAACTGAATAGAAAATGATAAACAAGACCAAGCCCCTGCCCTCAATCAGCTGATAAGGGGGCAGAGGGTTGGGGGGGGGGGGAAGAATCAGTTAGTAAGAGAAACATACTACACAATTATGACAAAATGAAATCTCAGAGTATCTTTAATTCCTCTCTGGAAGAAGCTATACAGGCCCCAAAACACACACTTTACCACTGCACTGGGCTAATGCACTTCCTAATAAATAGTGATTGGATATTTGGTGCCTCCCACTCAAGCATTCATATTCTAACACCCCCCACCCCCACCCCAGAGAGCACATCTGCTATGGGATATATAGGGAAACTCTTTTAGGTATTAATTTACCACAAACTCTGCCTCACTCTTGTTTCATAGTGAAGCAGTATTGATTGGCCATGGTTTTTTTTCCCTTCCTTTCCCTTACCTACTTATATCCAATCGTGAGCAGGTTCCACTATTTCTATCTCTAGAGAATATCTTAAATTCATTCAGGTCTCTTTATTTACATTAAAAATCCATAACATAAACCACCACTGTTCTCATTTGGACTATTACAATCCCCCCCCACCACCACCACCACCAATTGGTCTCTGGACTAGTTATTTTCTATCTACCATCCCCACCACCTCCTCCAGGTCCAGACTCAATCCTTCTGTGACCTGCTCTGTGCCCCAGAAGTCTGACTCTTCTCACTGCGCCATTTAGACTCTCTTGCTGGCCAGATTCTGGTTGAATATGGCAGAAGAGAGGCACCAAGAGGAAATCAGGAAGTAGAAAAAAAAATCAAGGTGTTTCTTTTCCTCTCCATCCTTCCTTGTTATGAGGTATGTCGCTCATTGACTACAGTCTCTATGGAGCAAACCCTTCTCACAGCTCTAACTCTCATGGGGCTCTGCTTACATGATTTCTTCTCACTTCTTCTTCAGGTCTAGGGGAAGCCTGAAGCTTTCAGCTATTGCCAGTCTTTGGGTGCCTTAATATCCCTTGTGGATTCTCTTAACCTCCCACTCCTTTGTAAAAACTTCCTTCGTTAAAGTTTCTTGGACCTTCTGGGTAGAGATCATTAGGTTATGACCCTACTTCACAGTCTCCTTGTCTCCACTGTTTTTCCCCTTTAGTCCATTCTCCACAGTAGCCCAAGTGATAGTTCTTAAAATGTAAATGCCATCACTTCACTCTCCCACTAAAGCCCTCCAGTGGTTCCCCAGAACACTTAGAATAACTCCTAACCATGGCCTATAAAGCTGTATAACTCTGCCCTCCCTACTGTCTCTTGTTTCTCTGACCCCATTACTTTATCTGTGGCCCCTCCAACATGTTGATTTTTCCCGATCTTCAGGTTCTTGCAGCAGCTGCTTTTTCATTATGGAATGTTCTTTCTCATACTCTTAGCATGGTTGGTTCCTTCTTATCTTTCAGATCATCTTATCTTAAATGTCATCTCTACACTGAGTTCTTCCCAGAACACCTGATACGAAATAACCTCTGAGTAAACCTGTTTCAATATTATATATATGATTATCACATTTTGATATTTATTTTTCTTCTTTGTTTGTTTATTGACTGCTCTACCATCCACTAGAATATAAACTGTATCTGCCAATATGAATATTTTTATTTTTTTAAATATATTTTATTGATTTTTTACAGAGAGGAAGGGAGAAGGATAGAGAGTTAGAAACATCAATGAGAGAGAAACATCAATCAGCTGCTTCCTGCACACCCCCTACTGAGGATGTGCCTGCAACCAAGGTACATGCCCTTGACTGAAATTGAACCTGGGACCCTTCAGTCCACAGGCCGATGCTCTAACCCCTGAGCCAAACCGGTTAGGGCAGTCTGAATATTTTTTAAAATGGATTTATTGAATCCAATTTGAAAGATATTTAGAAGCTCAGAGAATTGATAGAAAGCTGGAGGAACAGGTTGAGAAATTAGGCTGGAACCAAGGAAGTTCTGAAGGCTAAGCATCAGGAAGAAGAATCCAGGACATCACCACCAGACACAGCTACTCAGCAGTCCTGCCCTAGGATACCATCATAGTACCTGACCTTCACTGCCACTGGATGCATCCACTGCTGCTGGATGGACATGCACATGGACCTCAGCTGCTCCACCACAACTAATCTGGGCCTGTGGTCCTTGAGCTGAGACAACAAAGACATCCTCATAGAGCGGCAACTTTGTTTAATATGGTGAATAAAACAGTGGTTTTAGACTATGTTAGTTACTTTTCGGGCTAAGGATATAATTTAGACAGGTCAGATTCTTAGGGGCCAGTAGAGTGTGGATTTGGAAGAACAAGTAGATGACACTCATCAAGGTCCACTGCTTTTGCTCTTCATCTACTCTTGTCCTTCATTCAGTTTAAAAGCTTCTATTGCCAAGCCAGTATAGCTCAGTGGTTGAGCATCGGCCTATGAACCCAGAGGTCATGGTTTGATTCCTGGTCAGGGTACATCCCGGGTTACAGGCTCAATCCCCAGTGAGGGGCCTGCAGGAAGCAGCCAATCAATGATTCTCTCTCATCATTGATTATTCTTTCTCTTTCTCTCTCTCTCCCTCTCCCTCTCCCTCTCCCTTCCTCTCTGAAATCAATTAAAAAATATATACTTTTTAAGTTATTAATTAATTTAATACATAACTGCTTCAATCCCCACATGTGATGGTGTAGTTGGTCAAGAGGCCTGTTGCCTTCATCTACTACCCAGTTCGAGTTTTCTTTACAGTCTGCAAGCATTTCAATCACAAGGAATTTTTGTATAAAGGATGATCTGTAGGATCTAACTATTTGGTGGTCTTGTCATTTTGGAGTTGTTGCTGTTTTTCATTAAGCAGAATTATTAGACAAGGGAGTACTAACAGGCATTCAAGAGAACCCCCTGGGTTCTAAACATAGTCCTTCTGAAAGATAAGAAGTCTTGTGAAGATTATGAAAAGAACATTCCAGAAAGAGGAATAAGCCCTTCAAAACGGTCCATATACATGTCTTTTTTTTATCTTAAATTTTCCAGTTATGCTTCTAAGTGCCTGATCACCTGGACAGCCTATTAGCCCCTGTCCACAAATCACTGAGACTGTCTCTTTCCATACAACTGAGCAACCAGTCTCACCTAAAGTTCTGCCTATTGGCATGATATATATACTTTCACCACTGTCTTTTGGAGCCTCCCTTAAGTAAAGATGTAGTACAACACATCCACTCCTGCCTGGTGCAAGTATGTTGCAGATACATCAGCCCAAGCCCACAGTCTTTTCCCCTCTTCCATGAATTAGTCACAGAATTGAGAAAGAGGCAGCAAAGCAATAGAAGCATATGAGCCAGAACCACTGCTTATGCAGTTTCCTTGTGCCTCTGGACCTCCTGAGGTCTAATATATATTAGTCATTCCCATTTTATAATAGACTGCTGCCAATCCTTTCTTATTTTATGCTTCATCAGCTAAAATAATGTGCTGATAGTTAATAATGCGTTTTTGGGTAACATAGTCACCTTGTCAAGCTCCATATTTCCGCGGTCAGGATTCAGCTTCTATGGGAGCCCAGTAACAAGCTTATGAAGTCAGAAATATTGTTATTGACATTGCAGAGCTAAAGAAATTTGCACAGGACCAGCCGGCATGGTTCAGTGGTTGAGCATCAATCTATGAACCAGTAGGTCACAATTTGATTCCTGGTTGGGGCACATGCCAGAGTTGCAGGCTTGATCCCCAATAGGGGGCATGCAGGAGGCAGCCAATCAATGATTCTCTTTCATCATTGATGTTTCTATCTCTCTCTCCCTCTCCCTTTCTTTCTGAAATCAATAAAAATCTATTTTAAAAAAAGAAATTTGCACATAGTTACATGGCTAGTTTAAGTGACAGGGCTAAGATGCAAATCCACACTCTTAATCAGCACAGTGTATTACCTAATAGTATTTGATTTGGACTTCGAAAGATGAGTGAAGTTTAGCAATGGTATCAGCTTAACATTTTACTAAGTCCCAGGAAGTGTATTAAATGCTTTCCATTTATTATCTTACTTAAACCACACAAAAACCAATGAAGCAGGTTCTATTGTCAGCACTTTTTTGCACATGAGGATATTACACCTTAGACAGGTTAAGTAATTTTCTTATGTCACACAGCCAGGTAATGGTAAAACAGAGATTTTAACCCATGCACTCTGACTCTAGATCAACATGATAAGCCTTGACAAAGTAG
Source organism: Cnephaeus nilssonii (assembly GCF_951640355.1). Classification (NCBI taxonomy): domain Eukaryota; kingdom Metazoa; phylum Chordata; class Mammalia; order Chiroptera; family Vespertilionidae; genus Cnephaeus; species Cnephaeus nilssonii. The sequence goes on from NC_137089.1 coordinate 19,088,709, forward strand.
AGTAGGAGAGCACTTAGACAGAAAGACTAGGTAATAGCAGAGTAGAGCTAGAACATTAGAGTGGAGCTGGTTTCTAAAGAGCCTTGATTGCTAAAATAAGGAGTTTGGACTTCATTGGGTTGATAATAGGGAACTATTGAAACATGTTAATTAGGAATTGCCACTATTGTTATAGGACAGGGTCTGGGCCCAGAGCAGGTCTGCCTTAGGCCTGCCAGTAGTGTGTGAGTTGTTGACTTCATGTAGGAAAGATTTCACAATATGAGTCCAAGTGATTTTGAGACTATGTTTATCAAAGCGAAGGGCAGTGAAACAAAGGAACAGCTGAGGAGAGAAGAAGCAACAGGAGAGAGTCTAGGTGGGACTGCTTTGGCTCTCTGAGAAATTAAAGTCACAGTGACAGAAGTAAGCTCACTGAGAATTCAGGGAAAAAAGGTACCCTGGAGATAAGCCTGGGATGAGCTGCCATTGCCCACAGCTCCCTTGGTTGCAAGTCCCATGGCAATCCTTAGAAAAAGAGCAGAGATACAAGGAATTGGTGTGTGCTAGCAAGAGCATGCCATGGATCCTTTGTCTTGGGGCTTTTTCATCTTTCTTTGGCCAGCCAGAATCCTAGGGCAGGTCTCAGGGAAGGGTCTCAACAGAATATTCATTAGCTTTTCAAGTACGTCCTTCAGTATGTTGATTCATCAAAATGAGTGCCAAAAGGGGCCAGGGTTATTTTCTGATCAGTTTATTTTTAAAGAACATTATTGAAGAGGGACTGAGACCATGGCCGGTCTGCCCCAGAACAGTCTGGAATATGTAAACCATTTGCTCCTAAGTATGCTTGGTTAGGGAAGATAAAACCTTGTGATTTATTAACTGGCTGTAAATGCTCAAATTTTTTGGCCTTATCTAATTATTTTGTCTTGGTTTCTCTTACTCCACTTGTCAAGGAATTTCCCTACCTTCTTACCATCCTGTCACACTATAGAGAGACCTCTAGATAAAACTAGTAGAGTTAATCTGTGTAAAAACAAATTCATGCCCAATCCTTGCTGGTTATGGTTTTCAACAGTAGGTCCAGAGTAATCCAACAGCAGTGGGAGAAGTAAACAAGGCTGAGACAAACACCTTCTGCTATGGGATGACAGCTCCATGTGTATGGAAAGCATACTCTACATAGGAGACAGCATCTCGAACTTTAGCAAATAGTTCCAGCTAAAGTTCTGGAGAGAGCTAGCCATCTATTTGGGATATAATAGCTATTCTTCCCTGTCACTTGTACTAGAGCCTAAGACCATCGGAAAACACAGATATTTACATTATGATTCATTAACAGTAGCAAAATTACAGTTATGAAGTAGCAATGAAAATAATTTTATGGTTGGGGGTCACCACAACATGAGGAACTGTATTAAAGGGTCGCGGCATTAAAAAGGTTGCGAACCACTGTTTTAAAATATATACTTTTATTGATTTCAGAAAGAGGACGGTAGAGGGAGAGATAGAAACATCAATGATGAGGGAGAATCATTGATCAGCTGCCTCCTGCACGCCCCCTACTGGGGATCAATCCCACAGCCTGGGCATGTGACCTGACCGAGAATGGAACTGTGACCTGGTTTGTGGGTCAACACTACCACTGAGCCACTGGAGAATGTTACCACTGAAATGTGAATTTGGAAGAATGGAAATGTAACTGTAGACATGCCTGGTTTTAATGTGAAATGCAAATGTCCATTGGGCAGTTGGGAATGGAGGACCTTCGCCCAAAAGAGAAACGAGAGCTACCGATTGATTAGTCATTGTTTGCATAGTGAAGATCAGAAAAGCAAGGAAAATGAAAGGGACAAAATGTTTTATATTATAGATTCAGTTTGTATGTCAAGTAGGTAAAATGTCAGAGCACAGTGGGCCTCATGATCCTCTTTATCTCAATTGGTTTCTTTCACTTTTGAGGCTCAGATGAATATGTAAGAAAAACAAAGACTAAGTTGATAGATAATGAGTATAACAAAAGAATAATGCTTCCTCTAAAAATATTTTCTCCAAAAATCCTCAATTATAAATCTTATTGAAGTATATTTTACTTTGTTTATAATAATGACAGTATGAAAAACCTCTCTTATTGTTAATCTTCTTATTTTCATAATAAACTTGGTTATATATTATGGTAACAGGATGGAATGATGTAGTTGTTCAACTATTCATTCCAAAGAGTTATAATATGGACTAGATACATGGATTAGAAATTTTTAAAGAACTATAAAATCTCAAACTCTTACTTATAAAAAAAACATAAGGCATACTATTTCATTTCCTTTTGATAATTCAAAAGGCACATTGGGATTTTGAATTTCTCAGGGTCATTACTGAGGCCATAAATTTTGATTGGTCTACAAATGTGTCAAAGCACTGGATTCATTGTAGTTACTGGTATAAAATATTCCTAGCCATCATTAATTCTCTCAGCAAAGGAGACAAACTAGTTTGGCCACAAGAATTTCCTGAGTAGGTACAATAATAAATCCTCTAGATATGAAATGCATTTAAATGTAGTTAGCTTGCTATATCAGGATCTACTTAATATGATCATTAGAATCTACTACTTTGATTTCATCTTCTGGTAGCCCATTAAACACAAAAACTCTTCATGAAAGTTTATTGTTAATTTGATTGTTTGATTGATTGATGATGCATTTAAAATTTTATCTCAAGTATAAAAATAGAGATTTTTAAATTAGGTCTATCATCTGGTTTCCTTTGATAAGAAGAATGGTAAAATGGACAAGCCTAAAGACCAAATGGGACTCCCTACTACTAGTTGGGCAACTTCCTGCCATGTTCACCCTAGAAAAAAAAATAGCAATTTCTTAAAACTTGGAGAAATTAACTGTTTTGCGGGGAGGACTGGAATCCCTTTTCTAGTGCTTCCCAGGCAGTACAAAGAACATTAAATCAATACATGGGAACAAGATATTTTAAATCTGTACACAGTCACCTCAGGTCATAAATAATAATACATAACTGAAATAACAAAATAATTGTCCCTACCCACTCACTACATAGGGACTACAAGAAGGCTGGTCTTTAAAGCACTACAGGTATCCTAGCTCAGTTACAAAAAAATATACAAAGTGAGTATACAATTCTGATATGCACATGTTTGATTAACACAAACCTGTGAAAATCAAGAACTGTCTGTAGCCTGGCCAGCGTGGCTCAGTGGTGTAACCAAGAGGTCTCGGTCGGGACACATGCCCAGGTTGCGGGCTTGATCCCCAGTGGGGTCATGCAGGAGGCAGCCAATCAATGGTTCTCTCTCATCATTGATGTTTCTCTCTCTCTTTCCCTCTCCCTTTCTCTCTTAAATCAATATATATATATATATATATATATATATATATATATATATATACACACATACACTAGAGGCCCAGTGCATGATTGAATCATGCACGTGTAGGGTCCCCTACACGCTTTCACTTTTCGCGGTGGAGCTGGGTGCCTGTCCGCTGGTGCACCAGGCCTTTCAGAAGCCTCCGGCTCGGCGGAGGCTTCTGAAAGGCCTGGTGCCAGAGCAGACAGGCACCCAGGTCCCCCACTTTTGTTTTTTTTTGTTTTGTTTTGTTTTTGCTGTGAAAGAGCTCATTTATTGGGGTGGTAGACTCAGTGGATCCAAAGTGGAGAGCTGGTGAAGGGATCGGTGGCTTCCAGTTTCAAGCGCTGGTTCTCAGTCCTGCGGCACCTGTTTATGGATCGCTTCGGCGAGGCTGGGCCAGGTCAGGGCCGCACGCACTTTGGCATCCGGGCCAGGGATGCTCTCCAGGCCCCACAGGGTGAAGCGGCTGAAACTGGCGGAGGCACGAATAAAGCGGTCGAAGTCCCACTCCAGCGCCTCCGGGGGTTCCACCAGCTCCTGCTCCTCCTTGTCGGATCCCGCTGAAAAGTCCTGCTTCCCCACCGACTTCTCTTCCATCACCATCACGTATCCCAGCAGGCCAGGCGGCACCTCCACCTCCTCGCCCCTCAGACTGCGGCCCCGAAAGGACACTTCGAGTCCATCGGGACCCTGACGGATGGCCGGGGTGAAAAAGCGCCCCACAGGGGCGGGCCGGTTAACCCGGACTTCACAGGGCAGGAGGTACAGCTGTTAACGAAAAAAAACCATTGAAACCTGTAAAGAATTTTGTGAGTTTATTTGAGCCAAACTGTCGACATATGCCGGGAAGCAGAACCTCAATGAATTGAGATAATGCTCCGTAGACTGCAGGGTTACATCTATATTTATACATTGAAATCAAAGGAAAGGGACGTAGGTGAGTTACATGAAATCCATTGGTGACAGATTAGGGAGGTGGGACAAAGCAAAGCGGGGAAACCTCTGGGATAGGGTAAAAAGTGAAATGATGGACATGTGCTTCTCTTACAGAGATGGATACAGGATACTTTAACGTAATTAACAGTTGACAATTAACTTGATAACAATGAGGGAATGTCCCGGTGCCATTGTTGTGCCCTGAGGGGTCCGGGGTAAAGGAAGTTACAAGTTACCCAGACATCTCACAGATATGTTATCTTAGAGGCAAAAAGGCAAATGGGCTCAGTAAAGAAGATCTAAGTTGATCTTTGTCAGAGAAGATATCGGACTAGGACATGACTACCCACTATAACCTGTTTGTAGTTAAATATTTAATTTTCAAACCATCCTTTGTGGTTATTCCAGGTCTCTGAGTTTGCAAGACTGCCACGCAGGCCTCCCCTGAGCTTGTCAGGTTAGCATGTGGCTCCTTTCGTCCACACAGCCTGTGCGCAGAGTGACAGGGCGTAGGTGGATGCGGCGCTTCTCCATGTCTTCCTCGTCGCTGCTCTCCATCCTCTGCCGGGTTTCCGTGGCTCGCTGACTGAGGCCAGAGCTCGCTCCCCCACTTTTGATGGTTCGCAGCCGCTGAGGGGGTCTCCCCTGCTGTTGAGAGGTGCAGGGGGCGGGACCCCCTCAGCGGCCCCGGATCTGGCCTTTGAGAGGCACAGCGGGTGGGAGTCCCGCCCCCTGCACCTCTCAACAGCAGGATAGCCCCGCTCAGTGGCAGCGGATCCGTGCCTCTCAATGGCCGGATAGGCCACCCCGAGTCCCGCCCCCCAGCCTCCCGCCGCCCAATCGTGGGCGTAGCGGAGTGATGGTAATTTACATGGTACTCTATTATTAGATAGGATATATATATATATATATATATATATATATATATATATATTTTTTTTTTTTTTTTTTTTTTTTTTTTTTAAGAACTGCCTGTATTTCAGGAACAGACTGGGATCTGAGCTCAGGCCTAGAGAAGACTGACTTGCTCTATGTAATCAATGGGTGAATTTGTTTCCATCTGACTTATTTCTCTTTTGCTCCTGGCAACAAAGAAGAGAAGAGAAGAAAAAGAAACCAGTCAGTATCAAGAGACCAGGATGTCCTACTGAATGCCAGGGCCTTTAAAAATTCCTCAGGGAAAAGACTTCTAGAAATATCTAACAATTAAACATAACTCATCTGACACTCTAAATTTGCATTGTCCAATATGGCAGCCACTAGCTGTAGGTGGCCATTAAGTACTTGAAATGTGATTTGAAAAAATTGAGATGTGCTCTAAGTGTAAAATACACTGGATTTTGAAGACTTCATATAATTAAGAAGTAAAAGAAATCATTAATAATTACATTACACTGATCACAATTGATTATATTGGTATTTTGGACATATTGTTTAAATAAAATATATATTAAAATTAATTTTGTCATTTTAAAAATGTGTCTATTATAAACTTAAAGTTTTATATCTAGTTCACATTATGTTTCTATTAGGCAGTACTGCTCCTATACAGCCTGTTACATATTCAGAGACCTTGAGGGAGTGGATTTGGGTGAAAAACAAGGAAAAGGCATTAAATCAAGCACAAGTGAGATGCATCACAAACTGAGTAATAACATGCAGAAGGCAGAGCTTTAAGAGTTCTACATATATTGATGTGTTTAGTCTTCATTGCAATCCTGTGAGGACCTCATTTTTCAAACAAGTAAACTGAGGCCAGATAAATTAAGTAGTTTTCCCAAGGACACACAGTTAGTTAGTGGTGGATGGAGATTAGAACCTAGGTAGTCTGACTCCAGAGTCCATGCTCTTTTATGGCTGCTTTAATGAAGTACTCCTTTAGCAGTAGCAATAACTTAAAGTCAAAGGGAATTATAAGAATGTAAGTGTCCTGCCCTGACTGGTTTGGCTCAGTGGATAGAGTGTCGGCCTGCGGACTGAGGGGTCCCAGGTTCAGTTCCGGTCAAGGGCATGTACCTTGGTTGCCAGGCACATCCCCAGTAGGGGGTGTGCAGGAGGCAGTTGATCGATGTTTCTAACTCTCTATCCCTCTCCCTTCCTCTCTGTAAAAAATCAATAAAATATATTTAAAAAAAAAAAAAAAGAATGTAAGTGTCCTGAGAAACTGCAGAAATGTATAGGGAGTGGTGAAAATTTCCATAAGTCCTCTGATGAGCATTTGCTCTAATCTTTCTAGGCTTTAATGGTATTCTCGGAGACATGGATGACATAGATGTTAGGTTTGCTATAGGCCTTGCATAATTCAATTAGCTTGAACACAGACTCATTCATATACTTTCTGTTTCACTGCCTTCCACTCACAAGGCCCCACCTTTGGGCCCCACTCTTGATGTAATCATACTTTCTTATTGGTTCTCTCTACTTTCAAGCCCAAATGGAGCTCTTTCTCAGCAAGGTAGGTCTTCAGAAAATTAGAGCTCTTTCTTTTCTAAACTCCAGATCTGGTACTTTAATTTAGATACACTGTTGTTCCCTCATAGTCTAATGACCCACTGCTTAGCCCTGTGTGCTAGCCTCCAGCTCCTGAAATTCCCTGAGTAGCCTGTCTTCACATTTACATTCACTGTGCCTTAGTCTCATCTGTTCTGCTTCAGTGTCTCTGATGTATAGCTCCCACTTGTATAGCCACAGATCTTCTAAAAGCTCTTCATTTTTTAGAACACTGACTGCTCAAAGCATTACGGTCACGGTGCATAATTCTCATTCCCAAAGCAAAACATAAATAACCTCGAGATAAAGGCAGTGCCCCAGAGAACCATGTCTACAGGAAATAAGAACCCAAGGACTAGGAGAAGATCAATGCTTATCAAATCTATTGGGTACCATCTCACACCTGTCAGAATGGCTATCATCAACAAATCAACAAACGACAAGTGTTGGCGAGGATGTGGAGAAAAAGGAACCCTCTGTGCACTGCAGGTGGGAATGCAGGCTGGTGCAGCCACTGTGGAGAACAGTATGGAGTTTCCTCAAAAAACTAAAAATGGAACTCCCATTTGACCCAGTGATCCCACTTCTAGGAGTGTATCCCAAGAAACTAGAAACACCAATCAGAAAGGACATATGCACCCCTATGTTCATAGCAGAACAATTTATAATAGCTAAGATGTGGAAACAGCCTAAGTGCCCTTCAGCAGATGAGTGGGTTAAAAAACTGTGGTACATCTACACAATGGAATACTACGCTGCGGTAAAAGAGAAGGAATTCTTACCATTTGCAACAGCATGGATGGAACTGGAGAGCATTATCCTAAGCGAAATATGCCAGTCAGAGAAAGAAAAATATCACATGATCTCACTCATTTGTAGAATATAATGAACAACATAAACTGATGAACAAAAACAGATCCAGAGACAGAGAAGCATCGATCAGACCGTCAAACCTCAGAGGGAAGGTAGGGGAGGATGGGGGTAAGGGGGAAGATCCACCAAAGGACTTGTATGCATGCATATAAGCCTAACCAATGGACACAGACACCAGGGGGGTGATGGGGCGATAAGGACACATATGTAATACCTTAATCAATAAAGAAAAAATTAATACATAATATATAATATATAACATATAATATATAATTTCACTGGAAGATGATCCCTTGTTCAGTCGAAATGAGAGTCAGTGCTGAATTCAACTCACAAGTGACCAATTTAACTAAAATTATTTGTGTTTGAAAATAACTGCATATGCAAAAAGGGAGGGGACCTTTTAACAGACTAGTCTCAGGTGTGCTGGGGTAAGTCATGCCCCGTCAGACTGGGTCCTGTAATGTTCCTTGTATGCTTTGCTTGAGTCATTTCAGGGACTTGTAGCTTTAAAGAGGTGGTGGCACAAAGAAGAATAGCACATAGAACAGTACTTTCAAGTGGGAGTTTTCTATCGACTGATTTTATTCTTTTCATTACAGAATTTAGAGAAAGTGAGCAGTTCACAATTTGGGTTTGAAAAACAAGTTGTGGTTTCTCACTTGTTCAACCTTTGCTATATTTTAAAGATAGTTTGTATAAAAGTTAATAAAGGGCTTGTACAGTAATGGTTGTTGGGGGGTTCTCACATTCCCCTGAGGAACTAATTTTTTGTTGTTGTTCTCCAGTTAGAACAATAGTCTGTCTAAGATGGCAGTACTTTCTAAATCAGAAGTAGATTTAGGATACAAAGTTGCTTTTTGTGTGATCTCTGGGTTAAGAAGCAAATTCCTTACTTTGAAAATTCAAACAAATGCTTTACTATAGAGAAATGTTAAAGAAAACACAACCCAATGGACTCATAGTTCCATATTGACTCAATCTCTACTATGGGACTTGGTCTATAACTAAGTTGTACTGGTGGGAGGTGATGTGGTCAGTTGCAGTCCTTGGTTTACAGAAAACCTCCACCTTGTGAGCAGAGTGGTGGCCGCCAGCTGCCATCAGGCTATGGAAACAATCTGCCTATTACTGAGGAAAACAAACAGCCAGCAGGTTCTATACACTAATAGCCGAGTGCATACATTTTGAAATTTAGTGCAGCCCGGCAGGCATGGCTCAGTGGTTGAGTGTCAACCTACAAACCAGGAGGTCACAGTTTGATTCCTGGTCAGGGCCTATGCCTGGGTTGCGGGCTTGATCCCCAGTGTGGGGTGTACAGGAGGCAGCCGATCAATGATTCTCTCTCGTCATTGATGTTTCTATCATCTCTCTCTCTCCCTCTCGGAAATCAATAAAAACATATTTTTAAAAAATCTATTGGGTACCCAAGCTTAGAGACATTTCAAATATGCCCAGAATTCATATTAACCAGGCACAACAAGGAGTTGGTAGTGAACAGAGAAAGGGTTCAGATATTGTTAAATAGAATCTATTACAATAAGCCTTTGTCCCTAAAAACCTGAGACTTCTTGGGTGAAACTTACTACATAGACCCGGGCTACCTTCTAATGAATAAGCTTAAGTCTTTGTGAATGAGGTAACTAACTAACTTTCCTTAGAGTTTCTTGAAGTACTGATGGAGGGTGGCTTCATACTCTATATACTAAAGTAGGCAAGTATTTCTTCACCCTTGTGTTTCAATGTTAGGCATAGCCCTATAACATCCTATAAACATAGTATATCCCAAAAGAACTCTTAATCTGTCCACAAAACTCACTCCTCCCTGAATTTCCCCCCATTTCAATGAATAATGCCGCTCCTCACCATTATTAAGGTCAGAACCTAGGAATCAGCTTTGATTCCTCCTTGTATTCCACACCTCACCCATAATGCATAAGCAAGTTATGTCAGTTCTTCCTTCAAATATTCCCTAAATCTGACCATTTCTCACCACCTCCATTGCTCCCCTTAGTAGTATAAGCCACCATCTCCTCTAACTTGAAGTATTTCAATCACTTCCTACCTTATCATCCCACTTCCCCTCTTGCTTCTCCAGTCTCCACACGTGGCCAAATCGATGCCTGTACCCAAGTCCAGTTACCCTTCCCCACCACCCAGTGAAGGCTTCGGCTCAATGGTAGCACTGGCAGTCTGTGAGCCAACTCTGGCCTCAAACTACGTTTTGTCTGCGATGCCCAGTATCTTTGCAAAATTAAAACAGTTGCCAACATTTAAACTTAGGAAAATTTACATAAAATAGATCCAAATGTCTGGCTCGTCTGGGAAAAACAAACAAACATAAACTTTGGCAGTGCTGAGTCCACATTCCTGCTGTGCGACGTTCAGCTGGGGCTGAGGAACAGGCTTTCCTGGGGCTGCTTCACTCCCGGTGAGGGCTTGATAGACATTTGAGCCTGAGCTTCAGGTTCACTTCCTTCCCTTCTATCCCTTTCCCATCATCACTTTCAGTGGTTTTAATAACCTCTGGTTGACCCATCTAACACCTTGGCTCCGAATTTCCTGACCTTCTCACCTAGCGATCTTTGCTGTCACCTTACCTCGGCTTCACACCTCTATATTGCCCCCTAGCTCCTTATTAGCAGTAAATGAACCCCACTCAAAATTGTGCATAATATAATGCCTGGCCCACAGTAAGAACTTAATAGATATTTGCTGAAAGATTATTTTAAGGTGAATATTTTCCCACCATCCCTTCTACCAACTGGCCTGCCTAGGTACCCAGTTTCCCTCTGCATTCCCTACTGTTTAATGGGAGAAGTATCCCTGCTCACATTTGTGTGTTCTGCAAGTTAGGCCTCCCACATTATTCTGAAATACAAATACGACTTTGCTTTAATTTGAAAATCCATGTTGTCCAAGATGTTCTAAGAACGTCCGAGATAATCCAATATTACACTTGCCAAAGAGTGGTACTAGACAAGCCATATACAGAACATCTTATTGCGCTGATCGCAATCGTAATGAACAATTATTGAGATCCCACATTTGCTAATTACTGTTCCAAGGGCTCTTCATGCACCAGCCCGTTTAAGCTTCACAATAACATGAGACAGGCACTATTTTGTTTTTTCCATTCCCATTCGACTGAAGTGCAGCGAGGCCAAGCAGCCTGCCCACATCCCCACAGCCTAAAACAGCAGAGCACCACTCTTATCCACTGCGCTCTACTGCCTCCTTCTAATAAAATTAAATTAAACATGTGAAAGCCCTAACCGGTTTGGCTCAGTGGATAGAGCGTTGGCCTGCGGACTGAAGGGTCCCAGGTTCGCTTCCGGTCAAGGGCATGTACCTTGGTTGCGGGCACATCCCCAGTAGGGGGTGTTGCAGGAGGCAGCTGATCGATGTTTCTAACTCTCTATCCCTTTCCCTTCCTCTCTGTAAAAAAATTAATAAAATATATATATATATATTTTTTTTTTAAATGTGAAAAAGTAGTACAAACTGCCATAGTGAGGCAAAGGACATTGCTGAGATGGATAAGGGAAAGCAGGAAAGAAAGAAGGAAGGGGGACCTTGTGCCTCTACCTCTAAAATTATCTCAAATCTGTCCTCTTCTTTTCTTCTGTATTTGTGATGGCTCTAGTCCAAGCCACCACCATTTTCCAACTGGAATATTGCAACAGCCTCCTAACTGTTTTCAGTGACCCTTTCTTCTCCTCAGAGCAGCCACAACTAGCTGTTAAAAATATAAACCAGATCATCAAAAAAATTTCATTGCCTTTGGCATAAAATACAGATCCCTAGCTAGGGTCCAGTAAACACTACATATCCTGGCCCCTGCCTCACTTCCCAACCAAATTCCCCACTGCCATGCTGAGGAAGAGCAGTCTTCCTTCTTGCATTGCTGGAAAACATGACATTCTTTCCTAACTCGGGGCTCTTGTCTGGAATGCTCTTCCTCCTGGTTCTCTACCCAGCTGGCTCTTTTGGATCTCAGCCCAAAATGTCACGTATGCCCAGAGACGTCCCCCAAGACATTAACCTCTTCCCTCAAGTTACTCCTTATCACATGATTCTTTATTGCCTCATTTAGAATTATCTGAATATACTTTATTCACTTACCTTTTATTGTGTGTCTTCCTTACTTGAATGTAAGCTTCCTGTTTTTCTGTGTCTATATCTTAGACACCCAGAACAATGTCTAGAGTGTGATTGGTAAATGAAATAAGGTACTGCTTATATAACTCTTAGCACAGTTCCATGGTTCCTACATGTATGACATTGGCCAACAACCAACCAGTTATTAACTTCCTAAACTAAGCCAAGCTAATTTCTCAGTACATTTTTTTATCTGAAAAATGTTCTAATTAAGCTAAAGTCTTGAAATCTAATTGCTCTTAATTTTTTGGTGGTTTATGAAAGGAAGCGGCCCAGTTTCCTTGGTCATGTGCCTTCTCTTTCCGAGTAACACATTGTTTTATATCATTATTCTTGGTTTTCATTTACTAAAGTCCATTCTTGGGAAATGATCTTTTCCTATGAGCATCTCTGCAAATATCTATAAATGATGGTGTGAAATAAGATCCCTTGATTGGCCATTTCCAAAACATTGGCTTTTATTCAGGAGCAGTCAACATGTCATATCCTTTATTTCAGAATGCTTTTATCTCTAAGAAATAAAAACAAAAACAACTATTTCCATTCTGGATAATTCTTGCTGCCTATAACATGGTTACTTGGGCACTAAGAAAATATCTGCAGAGAATGAATAATGTCTTACTTGAAATCTCTCTGTCAATTGGTACATTACAAAGTAAAAATCTAATGCTAAGCTCTTTTGATTTAGGGTAAAAACAAACAACAGAGCTCCTCTACATTATCTGAGATCTTTTACCCAGAGTCATTGTTTTCCCCCCAATATTATTCACTTTAATGCTTTTATGATTTGTAGAAAATGTAGTCAATTTTTAAGTGCTACATTTATAAACTCAAAGTTTACATAAAATCTACATCATGAAGTCTTGAAGTAAATAGGACCCTTGTGGTCTAGTTCATCCAGTACATTTGTGTCTCAATTTATGATGATTTTTCAGTACACAAGAATTCATCCCACATGTTAAATACATGAAAGTTGAATGATTACTCAGATTTTCTTTGGGATCATCAGATTCGACTCACTGCTAACATGGTTTTACTTTGGCAAGAGTTGGTTATCATACATTTCCCCCATTATATTTCTGTTCTATAGATTAAAAAGCTAAATTCTTTTATTTTATCATCTATCCTGGTTTTTTGTTTGTTTTTTTACCCTAGCTCCCTTTTAGGCTATTGAGTGGTACAGAGCTAGACAATACCAGAATCATCGTGTTTATTCTTTCTATCTAATGATGATGTCCCTGATGGAATCAGCAAGTAAAACTGAGACCCCAGGTTCAGTTATTTCCTTTCTTGGTTCTTTTATAGGCAATTGTTTGACTTTGGAGTAATAATCCGTCTTGGGAACATTCTGTCACCTACTACCATGCTGAGTCAAAAGGTGAGTAAACTCTTGGCTAAAACAAAAGAATGAGACAGATAGGAAGTAGAAATTTTGTTTTTTACTTTCCCAGGCTGAATTTATCTCTCTGCAAGTCAAAAAAAAAAAAATTGTCCAGTGATGCTGTAGCTTCTCTAAAACCGGAAAAATTATGGCAGGAAAGAATTCTCTGAGTTGAAAAGCAGTGTCTTGCAGATCTGGACTTGTGCTGCTGCAATTCTATTTTTGATAATCAAAGTATTCTAGGCAAAACAGCCTCCTCCTAGAAGGGTCAGGAAACTAATTAAACCCACATTATAAACAACACTGAGAACAGCCGTGAAAGGAAACCAGGGAAAACAAGCATGATGTGCAGTTGCTATTATTAATAGGTGGTGGGAGCAAAGAAGTATCTGCTTAGTAGGAGGTCTTTTTAGTGTTCCAAGCATGTGATGACCACCAGGGACATGGCAGCAGCCCACTTTTGATCAATGAGCTCAGACAGGGAAGCAGTTTGTACCCATGTCCTGCCGTGTGCACAAGAGGAGGTTCAGGGGGTGGCTTTTAATGTACAAAGCCTTCGCTACTTCTGGCTCCTTTTGCATGACCACAGTGGTCAAGATCAATGGAGGATTTTTGTTTGCCAGCAGCAGTTCTGGGGTTGGGGCTTCTCAAAGATCTATTTGTGGCTTAATGTTACTTGGACTTTAGTTACTAGAATATTTGCTGTCCATTCTCATGTTGGAAGATGAAACAAATACGAATGATTACTTGAAAAAGTATTTTTGACAAAGTCTAGGAATCATATGCTTTTCTTCCATATTCTATTTACCATACACCTCATTCATTCCTTCGCTTCCAAGCCAACATTCAAGAAACAGTGGTCCCCACTGATTAACTCCACTTCCTTGCTTCCTTTTCATTCTATAATCCATTGATCGTTTTCTACTTTCACCAACACACTGAAACCGGCCTTATGTCACCAGTGACCAATACCCTTTTTGTTCCTTCTCTTACTTCTCTGTTCCACTGCCCCTGCTCATGTGGGCCTCTCCCTTTCTTGAAACTCTCTGCCTCCTATACTTCTGTCACATTCTGGATTTCCTCCTATGCCTTTAACTATTTCTTCTTCGTGTTTATTAGTTCCCTATTTCTGTCTCCTTTCTAAAATACTTCTGCTCTCATTCTAGTTGCTTTAATCAGCCATTCTAAATGATTTTTATTGCTTTTAAACACCACTTCTTAATAACAATTCAAAGTTGTATTTCTGGGTCTGCCCCTTTGTCTACGTTCAGACTTGACTGCCCAACTGCCTGTTGGATACCTCTATGTGGTTGTGCCACAGGCATCTCAACCTCTGCAAATGAAAAACAAATTCATCATCTTCTATCCTCTTTTCCATCCAATTTCAATAAATGCTACCGAAAGTCATCCAAGCGGGGGGTCTTGGAATTTGTTCAGGTCTCTTACTACCTTATTTCTCATTCTCCCCATCTTCACTCCATACACACTTCTAATGAAATGCAAACAAAACCATCAAGACTTGCTGATTCTACTTGCAAAATAGTTCTACTCTCTACTGCATCCCTTAGGAAAAGGACAATCAATAGATGCCAATGCAGAGATAATGCAGATGTTGGAAAGCAACTATAATAAATGCTCCAGCAAGCAATCCATACTTAGTTTTTTTTAATCTATCAATTGCTGAGAAATATGTTAAAATCTGCAGTGATTGTAGATTTGTCAACACAAATAATTTCCAGGTGGATAAAAGACTTTAATATAAAGCACTGTAAAATTAAATCTATAACAGTTCTGCCATCTTTTATTGTTTATAATGACCTAACACTTTTGGGGAATACTGATCAGTTGTTTTGTACACTATTCCTTGAATTTTCTGATGTTCTCTCATGATTAGATTGAGGTGGTACATTTTTGGCAATGTCACAGAACTAGTGTAGAATTATTTTTCCCTTTGTAATTAGTATCTTGGGGGACACTTTGAAACTGTGGCTATATCCTCTATCTCCTCAAATATTACCCACAAATGTTAGCACTGATTAATGGTTCTTGCCTGTAACAATTATTACTGTGATTTCTCATGGTGATTTCCTATGTTCATTTCTTCAGCATTTATTAATTAGAATTCTTCTGTAAGAAAGAGCTGTCTTATTACTATGAGATCATATATTTTATTCTTTGAATTATAATTTAATTCCTCTACTATTTTATTGCTGTTCAAATTGTTCCAGCTTTGGGGGTACTTTCCTACTTGCTCCAGTGTTTTTCAATATGATTTCCCCACATTTTTTAGTATTTCTTTCTGGCACCATAAAATACTTCAAGCTACCTTGTATTTTCAGTGTCTCAGTCTTGGAATCAAACACTTCTTCCAGGACCCCTGGTTCTTTATATTGGAGAGTGACATAGAGAAACCAAGATCTGGTTGCTAGGTATAACCATTATTACTGGGGTGCCATTGGTTCTAGGTCCTCTCAGCAAACAGAGCCTACTTACACACACACACACACACACACACACACACACACACACACACACACACCCCACTATGGATACACACAGAGGAAATTTATTTCTGTATTTACCTATTTGAATACATATGTTTAAAAAAACAATAAATTCATACCAATGCCTCAGATGTCAAAATATTTATTCAAGCCTCCTACCTTTCTTTATTTGTAAGTTCTCCAACAGTGAGAAATCTGGTTCTCACTAGCTAAAACATATTTACTTACTTATTGAACTTTACTATATACATAAGTGTTAGAATAGCCAGTTTATAGTCCAAAAAAAAACATTTACTAAATGAAGTACTGCATTTATATGCAATTCTTTTTGTCTTTACCCAGTCAAATATGGTTTTGTAAAGTAATTTAGGTTGGTTTTTTTAGCTTCCCACCTCTCTTTGTATGGTTATGTTAATTTGCCATTCAGTTAGGTTTATTTGTTACAGTTTGTATTTCCTTTTCAGTTACTCTCACATTCTGGTGGGTTTATTTTTCTGTTTGGGGGGTTTGTTTGTTGGTTTGTTGAAGTATACATATAGTAAAATTCACTCTTTGTACAGTTTTTGGATTTTAACCATGCATGGACTTTTGAGTTCACTACTACAGTAATGGAATAAAGCATTTTATCACTTCCTCCCAAACTTCCCTCATAAGGAAGCATTTTTAACAGCAGCAAACTTTTAAAAAGAAAATAAAAAAGACTAACCATAAATACTACAATTGAAAATTTTAACTCCATAAACATTTTTCAAGTTGTCAAAATTTTTTTGTTAGGTTATTGCATCATTATATTTTGTTCTTCAAATATCATATTTAGTCTTATAGCTTTATAAGCCTTTACTGGGATATGTTTTAAATTAACTTTATTGAGGTATAATTTATTAAAAACAAGCTGTACCTATTTAAAATATAAAATTCTATATGGAGAGCTCAGGAGAGATGAGGCAAAAAAGGAGGTCAGAAAGATTTGAAGTGTGAGGATTGAACCAGCCCCTGGCCTTGAAGATGGAGAGAGGGGGCTACAAGCCAAGGAATGTAAGTGGCCTCTAGAAAATGAGGACAACCCGTAGTCAAAGCCAGCAAGGAAACAAGTCAACAGCTAACAATAACAACAAAAGGGACCTCAATCTTATTATAATTGCATTTCTTAGCAAACAAAAAAGTAAAAAAATGTATTACTAGTAGAAATATTTGCTATAAGTATGATTTTTAAAAAACCACCATATATTGAAATCCTCATACAAATGGATAATAAAAACCTAAGGACAACCTTCAAATAAATAGGAAAATAGAAGGTTAATCACATTTCAAAACACTCTCTGGAAGACAGAAATTGGAAGTGGATTAATGAAACAGGTAGAGGAAACAATGGTGTCCATACACTCTGAGGAAGCTATTGAGGATAGAGGAGCCAGACTACTGAAACAGAACTCTGTGGACACTCTGGGCTCAGATTTGCTTGGAAGTGAATTCATTCCCTGAACTTCCAGAAAGGAACACCCCTTGCCAACATGTGGGTTTGACCTTGTGACAGAGAAACTTACTGAGCCCACCAGACTTCTGAGCAGTGTTTGTTTGGCCAATTTCAGTTGGAATATACAGCATCAATTTGGAAAAGGACAACTGGTACAGCCATTATGGAATACAGTATAATGGTTCAAAAAAATTAAAAATAGAACTACCATAAAATCCAGGAATTGCATTTCTGCATATGTAACTGAAACAAATGAAATCAGTATCTAAAAGGAATATCTGCACACGTATGTTCATTACAGCATTATTCATAATAACCAAGACATGGAAACAACCTGTGTTCATCAATGGATGAATGGATCAAAAAGATTTACTGCCATGGAATACTATGAAGCAGTAAAAAAGAAGAATCTCTTACCTTTTCAGATGGCAGGAGGGACCTGGAGAGCATTATGCTAAGCAAATGAAGCCAGTCAGAGAAAGACAAGTATCACATGATCTCACTCATATGTGGAATCTAATGGACAAAATAATCTGATGAACAAAATAGATCCAGAGACATAGAAGCTTGGAACAGACTGTCAAATCTTAGAGGGAAGGCAGGGGAGGGTGGGTGGGTGGGGGAAAAAGATCAACCAAAGAACGTATATGCATGTATGCATAACCCATGGACATAGACAATAGGGTGGTGGAGGCCTGGGGTGGGGTTGGGGGTAAGGGTGAGTTAGAAGAAGTCAATGGGGAGAAAAGGGGACATATGTAATATTTTCTACAATAAAGATTTAAAAAATATGCCTATTATTCAGCATGAGGAAGAAGGACATCCTGCTTTTTGTGGTAGCATGCATGGACCCTGTGGTAGCTTGCATGGACCCTTTTTGTGGTAGCATGCATGGACTAAGCATTTTGCTTAGTGAAATAAGCCAGACAAAGAAAGGAAGCCTGCATGGTATTGCT
Source organism: Cnephaeus nilssonii (assembly GCF_951640355.1). Taxonomy (NCBI): domain Eukaryota; kingdom Metazoa; phylum Chordata; class Mammalia; order Chiroptera; family Vespertilionidae; genus Cnephaeus; species Cnephaeus nilssonii. The sequence continues at coordinate 19,106,851 of NC_137089.1, forward strand.
TATAGGTAGAATCTTTAAAAAAAAAAAGTCAAACTGATAGAAACAGAAAGTACACAACTGATTGGCAGGGGCAGTAGAGCAGATTAGGGCGAGTTGGTAAAACGGTACAAACTTTCAGCCATAAGGTGTCTGAGGATCTAATGTAACACATGGTGACTATAGTTCATAGCACTGTATTGTATCACTAAAATTTGCTGAAAGAGTATAACTTAAAAAAATAAGAAAAAGAGTATAACTTAAGTATTCTTACCAATAAATAAATAAATAAATGATGGATTGTGTTAACTAGATGGGAAGAATTCTTTTACACTGTATACTTGTATCACATCGTCATTTTGTACACTTTAAATATCTTACAATTTCATTTGTCAGTTATACTTCAACAAAGCTGAAAATAATAAAAAATTTGAAAATAAAGAGAAAGAAGTCACTTTTTAAATGTTATGGTAAGTAGAGGGCTGAACAATAACTACTGGGTTGGAATTCAGGATATAATTTGCTATCTTAATAAGGGGCTTTTCAGAGGGTTGAAGAGAGAAGCCAGAGTGCAATATATGAAGAGAAAAATGAAAAACAAGGAAGTAGAAATAGCAATAATATTTTATTTTATTTGGTAAGAAAGAAAGACACAAAGAGTTAGATTAAAAGGGGTGTAAGATTTAATTGAAAATCTAGTTTTTTGGTCCAGCTTTTAAAATATTTCTTAAGTTGTTTTGCATATAATTTTCCCACCAATCCTACATAATAAAAAGGCAATATGCAAATTGCATCACTCCGCTACGCCCACAATTGGGCCGGCTGGAGGCGCGGGGGGCGGGACTCAGGGTGGCCGATTGGCTGGCAGTAGGAGCGGGGGGCGGGGACTCACGAGTCCCCGTTCCCCGCTCCTCCTGCAGGCCTAAACGGCTGGCGCTGCAGGAGGACCCATGGGGCCCGCGGAAGATGCCGGTGGCGGCGGAAGACGCAGGTGGCCGATTGCGTGGCTGCCGGCACCAGTTTTCCGCCAGCACCAGTTTTCCTCTGGCCACCGCCCCCCCATCGGAGCACCTCCCGAGTCCCGCCCTCAGCCTTCAGGAGGCACTTTGATCAGCGGGTGGCCAGATGAAAACTGGTGCTGGCGGAAAACTGGTGCTGGCAGCCAGGTGAAGGAAAGTCTATTGCACGAAACTTCGTGCAACGGGCTTCTAGTGAAATTATGAAAAAGACAACTATTATAATGGAGATAATTAAGATCTTTGAAAGGGAATATGTAATTTTTTTCTGGTATCATGTAACCCTTTACCTATCATTACTTAATATCAATCCAACCTGCATAATTGTTTCCCTATAGTTAAAGGGATTTAAGCATAGCTCCTATTTTATACTTGGTTTCCTAATGACATTTTTCTATTGCTTCATACTATCTTAGTGTTTTAATAATATGCCAAAGCAATGGCAATGCTTTCTCAAATATAAAGAATTAAGTAATGCATCACAGAGGTAATACATATTTTCTTTCCCATTTACTGTCTTTTTAAAATACCTATACATCACTACTGGCTTATAATAAAAGTAAATAAGTAATTGCAAAAGAAATGGGCAATGTGAGTTAAGTCACTGCCTACTTAAATTCTCTGTTTGGCTTTTTATATTTGCAGTAGAAATTTTTGTTAAATTATCCTGTGTTTTTACATATTTTTTAATATTTTTAATATATTTACATTCTGTGAAGACTTTTTAAAAACTTAGGAACAGCAACTCTAATAATTTTTTTTTAATTTTAACCAAATAAAATAGATGAGAATTTCCAAAGCCATATCACACATGCTTATCCCACCAGTTTGAATTCTCAGCCAGATCAATTATATAAATGGTTGTCAGGGTGCATAAAAGGAGGGTCTGTGAAGGTGTGTCTCTGGAAGATCTATTATAAGGCTGGGGTCCCACCTTTACCCCTAGGGGACAGGTGGGCTGCAGGGGGTCAGCTCCTTCTCCTTAAGCCTCCTGAGAAATTGGCTTTTAATGTAAACAGGCTCACACTTACTCAATTGCCCTTTGTTCTGGCTTTTGCCCTCTGGGAATTTGATCTGGAGTTTAGGGGAGAGCAGAGATTTTCAAATTTTCTCATCTCAGGGCACACAGAAACTAGTTACTAAAATTCTGCAGCACACTAAAAATATATATATATTTTTTGGCCAATCTGACAAAAAGAATAGGTATAATTTTGATTCATTCACACCAGAAGGCTACTGTTGTGTTGACCGTTGTCATTCTTTTATTTGACGATCTAAAGGAAAAGAGGTCTGTACCCCTGGCTAAACTGCCAGGTATTGCATGTTTTAAAATTTCTTGTGGCACACCAGTTGAAAATAGCTGGGTAGAGGAATTTTTCTGTCTGACTTGTTTCACTTAGCATAATGCCCTCAAGTTTCATCCATGATGTTCCAAGTAAAGTATTTCCTTCTTTTTATGGCTGAATAATATTCCATTGTATATCTACATACCACAACTTCTTTATCCATTGATCCCTCAACCGGCACTTAACATTGCTTCCACATCTTGCCCATTGTAAATAATGCTGCTATGCACATGGAGGTGCAGATCTCTTGTTCTACCTAGTGTTTTCATTTCCTTCATATTTATTCCCAAAAATGAAATTGCTGGATTATTTGGTAGTTCTGCTTTAAAATTTTTCAGGAATCTCCATACTGTTTTTTGTGTTTGTTTTTTTTTTGTTTTGTTTTGTTTTGTTTTGTTTTGTTTTGTTTTGTTTTGTTTTGTTTGTAGTTGCTGTAGAACACAAGGGTTCCCTTTACTCCACATCCTCACCAACACTTATCTCTTTTCTTTGTGATGATAGTCATTCTAAGTGATGTGCATGATATCTCATTGTGGTTTGATTTACTTTTCCCTGATAATTAATGATGTTGAGCACATTTTCATGTACCTGTTGGCAATTCATGCATCTTCTTTAAAAAAAATTTTTTTTCATGACATTTAATTAACAGCGAATTTTTCAAATTTTATTTATTAAATTGGGGTGACATTGGTCATCATGAACATATAGGTTTCATGTGTGGACTTCTATGTTACAAAATCTGTATATTGTACCGTGTGCCCACCACCCAAAGTCAAATCTTCTCCTGTCACCTCATAGCATATATCTTCTTTGAAAAAATGTATATCCTTGCCCTGGCTGGTTTGGCTAGGTGGATGGAGCATCAGCCTGCAGACTGAAGGGTCCCAGGTTCGATTCCGGTCAAGGGCACATGCCTGCGTTGCGGGCTCAGTCCCCAGTGGGGGGCGTGCGGGAGGCAGCCAATCAATGATTCTCTCTCATCATTGATGTTTCTCTCTCTCTCTCTCTCTCTCTCTCTCTCTCTCTCTCTCTCTCTCTTTCCCTTCCTCTCTGAAATCAATAAAAATATATTTTTTAAAATGTCTATCCTTTACTCATTTGTAAATTGGACTACTTGGGGTTTTTTTGTTTGTTTATTTTTGTTTTGTTTTTTTGTGTTTTTGTTTGTTTGTTTTTGTTTTTTGCTATTGAATTGTATGAGTTCTTTATTTATTTTGGATAGTAAACCCTTACCAGATGTATGCTTTGCAATTTTTCTCCATTCCATAGGCTGTCGTTTTATTTTTTTGATTAGTTCTAGTTCTTTTGTTGTGCAGAAGATTTTCAGTTTGATGTAGTCCCACTTGTTTATTTTTTATTTTGTTGCTTGTGCTTTTAGGTGGCATAGTTAAAAAATAATAGTCAAGACTCATGGCAAGGCTATTTTTTCCTGTTTTCTTCCAGGAATTTTATGGTTTCCAGCATTACATCTTAGTCTTTAATCCATTACAAATTAATTTTTGTAAGGGATGTAAATTAGAGGTCTAATTTCATTCTTTTACATGTCCATAGCCAATTTTCCCAGCACCATAAAAAAACTGCCTTTCTCCATTGAGTATTCTTGGCTCCTTTGTCAAATAATAGTTGAGAATATATGCATGAGTTTATTTCTGGGCTTTCAATTCTGTTTCATTGGTCTATGTCAGTTTTTATACCAGTACCATAGCGTTCTGATTACTATAGCTTTGTAAGATAGTTTGAAATCTGAAATGTGATGCCTCCCACTTTGTTGTTCTTTCTCAGAATTGCTTTGGCTCTTTGGGGTCTCTTGTCCCATATAAATTTAGGATTATTTTTTCTGCTTTTGTAAAAATCTGGATAGGGATTGCATTGAATCTATAGATGGCTTTTGGTAGTATGGACATTTTAACAATATTAATTCTTCCAATTCAGGAGCACTGAGTGATTTTCTATTTATTTGCGTCTTCTTTTATTTCTTTTATTAATATCATAGTTTTCAGTGTAGAGATCTTTTATTTCCTTGGCTAAATTTATTCCTAAGTCTAAATTTAGGATGCTACTGTAAATGAGATTATTTTTCACAAAATTTATTGTTAATGTATAGAAATGCTACTGATTTTGTGTGTTAATTTTGTATCTTGTAACTTCACTCAATTTTTCTATTAGCTCTAACTGTTTGATAGAGACTTTAGGATTTTAGAGACAATTTTACTTCTTCCTTTTCAATTCTGGTATCTTTTTATTTCTGTTACTTACCAGATTGTTCAGACTAGGATTTCCATATGTTAAATAGGAGTGGTAAGAGTAGGCACCCTTGTTTTGTTCCTAATCTCAAATTTTCACTATTGAGTATAATGTTAGCTTGTCGTATATGATCTTTACTATGTTGAAGAACGTTACTTCTATACCTAATTTCTTACATGAACAGGTGATGAACTTTTCAAATTCTTTTTCTGTGGAGCTGATCATATTTCTTTCATTCTATTCATGTAATGTATCACATTTATAGATTAACATACTGAACCATCCTTGCATCCAAGGATAAGTCCCACTTGATCATGGTGAACGATCCTTTTAATTTACTGATAAATTTGATTTGCTGGTATTTTATTGAGAATTTTGCATCTATATTCATCAGGGATATTGGTCTGTAGTTTTCTTTTCTTGTATTGTCCTTTTCTGGCTTTGATATCAAGATACTGCTGGTCTTGGAAAGTTAGTTTGGGAGATTTCCCTCCTCTTTGATTTTTTGGAAGAGTTTGAGAAGAATTGGTATTAATTCTTCTTTAAATGTTTGGTAGTATTTACCATGAAGTCATCTGGTCCTGGGCTTTTCTTCTTTGGGAGATTTTCGATTATTGATTAAATTTCCTTGCTAGTAATTGGTCAGTTCAAATTGTCTGTCTTCTTGATTCAGTCTTGGTAGGTTGCACATTTTTAATAATTTTTCCATGTCTTCTAGGTTGTCCAGTTTGATCACATGCAGTTAATTTTTCATAGTAGCCTTTTATGATCCCTTTTTATTTCTGTGGTATCAGTAGTAATGTCTCCTTTTTCATTTATAATTTTGCTGATTGGGGTCTTCTTTCTTTTCCTTGGGTAGTCTAGCTAAAGGTTTGTCAAACTTTTTACCTTTTCAAAGAACCAATTCTTCATTTTGTTAATCTTTTCTATTGTTTTCCTGTTCTCTATTTTATTTATTTCTGCTAACTTTGAGCCCAGTTTGTTCTTTCTTTTCTAGCTCCTTGAGGCATAAAGTTAGATTGTTCATTTGCTATCTTTCTTGCTTCTTAATATAGGCATTTATCAGTGTTAACGAAAAAAAAAAAAATTGAAACCTGTAAAGAATTTTAGTGAGTTTATTTGAGCCAAACTGTCGACATATGCCGGGAAGCAGAACCTCAATGAATTGAGATAATGCTCCGGAGAATGCAGGGTTACATCTATTTTTATACATTGCCATCAAAGGAGGGACATAGGTGGGCTACATGAAATTCATTGGTGACGGATTAAGGAGGTGGGATAAAGTCAAACGGTGGGAAACCCCTGGGATTGGATAAAAATTAAAATGATGGACACATACTTAGATGGGTACAGGAACAATTAACATGATAATGAAGGAATTTGAGGCATCTGTCCTGGCGCCTACCACATTTGGTTGTGCCCCAGGGGCTCCAGCAAAAGAAGGAAGTTACAAGTTACCCAGACATTTCACAGATATGTTATCTTAGAGGCAAAAAGGCAAATGGGCTCAGGAAAGAAGATCTAAGTTGATCTTTGTCAGGGAAGATATCAGCTTAGGAATGACTGCCCACTATAACCTGTTTGTAGTTAAATATTTAATTTTCAGACCATCTTTTGTGGTTATTTTAGGTCTCTTGAGTTTTCAAGACTGCCACACAGGCCTCCCCTGAGCTTGTCAGGTTAGCAGGTGGCTTCTTTCGTTCACATCAGTATGCCCTTCCTTTTTAGAACTGCTTTTGCTGCCTCCCATGAGTTTTGGTATGTTGTACTTCCATTTTTGTTTGTCGCAAGATACTTTTCTATTTCCCCTTCCAGCTTTTCTGGTCAGGCTTTCTGGTCAGGCAGGAGAGGAGCTACACTCAAAAGTGGGTGTGGGGTGGCCTGACCACTGTGGGTCAGTGGTTGAGCATGGACCTATGAACCATGAGGTCACAGTTCAGTTCCCAGTCAGGGCACAGGCCGGGGTTGCTGGCTCGATCCCCAGTGTGGGGCGTACAGGAGGCAGCTGATCAATGATTCTATCTCTCCCTCTCTCTTCCTCTCTCTGAAATCAATAAAAACATTTTTTTCCAAGTGGATGTGGCTATGAATTAATTCCCAGCTTGGGTTGAGCATGAGAAGCAGCCCCAAGCAGCCTCCCAGGTGGTCCCAGTCAGGCTTTCTGGTTGGGAGGGGCCAGAGCTGTACTCAGTGGTGGGCGGGGCTATTAATTAGCTCCCCAGCCTGGGTAGAATAGGAGGGTCAGCATCCCCCCAGATGTTTCCAATCTTCCAATAGGCTTTCTGGTCAGGTGGGGCAGGAACTGTAGTCAGAAGTGGGTGGGGCTATAAATTAGCTATAAATTAGCTCCCCTCCTCCTACTGAGTGCCAGAAATTGATTCCAAGCTGGGAGAATCTCTTTGTTTGTGGTCTTGACTCAAGCTGATCTGTTTCTTAGTCCCCTGGCTGAAAGGTGCCACTGACTTTGCTCTGGGGACAACCAGCTCTGCTGCTAAACTCTCTACTTGAGACTGGCCAGACTTCACAGCTTCCAGAAGTTCCTACCGGGCTTTCTGGTCAGGCAAGCTGAGAGCTGCACTCAGCAATGGGCTGGACCAGTGGTCGGCAAACTCATGAGTCAACAGAGCCAAATATCAACAGTACAACGATTGAAATTTCTTTTGAGAGCCACATTTTTTAAACTTAAACTTCTTCTAACGCCACTTCTTCAAAATAGACTCGCCCAGGCCGTGGTATTTTGTGGAAGAGCCACCCTCAAGGGGCCAAAGGGCCGCATGTGGCTCGCGAGCCGCAGTTTGCTGACCACGGGGCTGGACTATGACCATGCAGTTGGCTGTGCAGCTTCATTCAGCGGTGGGACCAGGACTAGGACTCCGCTCCCGGCCTAGGCAGGAGCGTACCAGGCTCCAGGCCCATCAAGGCTCTTTGAGGACCCGAATCAGGCGGACTTGCAGCCTCCATGTTCCCTGCACCACCGTCTTGGCTCCGTAGATCAAGCTGCTGGCTGGGACTACACCTTGGACACTACAGGTGGGAGCTCGCTCTATTAATATCTCAGTGCTGGTTGTTGCAAACCCCCCTGCCCTTCTCCATCACAGTTAGATTCCCAGTGGGCAAGTCCCACAGATTCCGCCCCTCCCTCCCAACTCCCCTGTAGTGAGACTAGAGTGGGGGTTCCCAAGAAGTGGCCCACAATGCTTGGGAAGCTGAATGTCCACCCTGCACTCTCTTTTCTCACTGCAGGAAATGTAGGCTCAGGAGGCTTCCTGGGCGGTGCTGGGCAGCCTGGGGCAGGAGCGGTGTGGTTGGTCGGTAGTACAGGGACTTCAGCCTCACCTGCGTTCTAGGATCTTCTCAATGGTGTCTTATGTATGAATAGTTGTTTTCCTTGTGAGGGGAATAAAGTCAGGGACAACCTATGTCACCATCCTGGTGACGTCGCTCTCCGGGGCTGGATGATCCTTTGTTGTGGGGCTCCCACCGCTGGGAAGAGCAGGAGGACCCCACAGCAGAGGACGTTTAGCAGGCTCCCCGGTCTCTATTACTAGTTGCCGAGAACATTCCCCACCCCAGCGTCACAAGCAAAAATGTTTCTGGAGGAATAAAATCACCCCCGGATGGGAAACATTGTGCTACAGGGAGACTGGGGAAAGGGACAGTGGAGAAGGACATCTGTCCTCTGTGCCCTTTCCTGTTAGCTTTGCTTCAGTGATAGAAGTTGTTCTTGTCTCCCGCTTCTGCTGGCAACACCAGAGTCCGCCTCCTCGTGGTCCCTCAGAGGTCTCTGTAGTGGCTGCCACCCGGGGATCAGCTGCTCATGGCCTCTGCTCTGAGCTGCAAGGTAACCCCAGCTGCGCCCAATGTTCCTCAGGCCTAGGGAGCAGTGGTGGTGCGGCTTCTTCCTGGAGATATTCCCTGTGGCTTACCTCGATCTCCACCTCCTGTGCTTTCACCTGCCATCACTCCTGTCATGACATAGGTGTGGGTTTCCCTGCGTTAAACCCCCTGTATTTGAAATATCTAAGAGAGGTTCTGTTTTCTGAACTGGCCTCTGACTAATAAAGTGATCATGCCTATGACTTTGACATCGGCCAAGCAGTAGAACTGGCAGGAGCCTAAGGATATTTGTCTTCATTCAGTATACATTTATTGAATGCCTGTGAGTCGGCAGGCACTGTACTGGGCTTTGAGAATAAAAGGTGAGCAACATGCAGCCCTGCCGTCTGGGCAATAAAGAAAGGTGTATTAGAAGCCAACGGCAAAATTGTTTTTTAATCCAGTGCCTTCTTTGGCAACCCACAGATCAGTGTCAGGAGGTGTGTTGTATTATCTTTCTCTTTGCTGGTTTAATTGTTTTGGGCACATGTCCTGTTTCTTTAGTTTGGCTTTGAAATTGAAAACGGACACATGCTGACACACTTTTCTCCTTCCCGAAAGTGCAAGCGATTAAAATATTTTACCATTGCCAAGCCATGCAAAAGTGAAAAGAGGTTAGGAAATTGGTGTTCTCTGTTCAGACATCTTTGTTACAACTTTGGGCAATAGGCCAGGTTTATTTAGAGAATGGATGGGGAGTGCGGGGGGGCGGGGGGAGGAATAGAAGCTTGGTACCAGTCATGACAAATGTTTATGATTTCACACAATCCTGCTAAGATTGATTTGGGACTTTAGATACTGAGTAGTGGAGAATTCAAAACCTTTTTTTTTTTTTAAGTCTCTGGGTTTCTTAAAAATGAGTATTTGAAGTAAAATTCCAAGTTTTCTCCTTTGCCTGAATATGCGTGGTGAGACAAGGCAAGGACCTTACTCAGTCACTGTCTTAAATTCTGATCCTTAATTTGTTTAGAGATAATTACCAGATGGCCTGTTCCTTTTTAGTCTTCTCTGATCGAGTGGCCGTGCCAGTGCCTTAGGTAGAACACTTGCTAGCAAGTGCCAGCAGCCAAACTCTAACAAAAGCAAACAGGAGAACGCGTTATAAGGATATCGGGGGCGGGGGAGGGGTCGTCTCACCAACTACCTGGATTTCAGGAATATTGTAACCAGGGCCTTGAATTTCATCAGGACTGATATTTTCTCTCCTTTCTGCACATCTGCCATTTTTTCTCTTCTTATAGATCAGCTATCTAACAAAACTTCCAAGTGTTATAGGGTCCATCCTTAGCCACCAGAGAGAAATTGATATGATATGTTCTGTTCCTAAGTCCAAATTCATGAGGAATGAATCTCAACTTTATATATATATATATATATATATATATATATATATATATATATATATATAATATATATCATTGATTTCAGAGAGAATGGGAGAGGGAGAGAAAGAAACATCAATGATGAGAGAGAATCCTTGATTGGCTGCTTCCTGCACACTCCTTAGTGGGAATTGAGCCCACAACCCAGGCATGTGCCCTTGACCGGAATCAAACCCGGGACCTTTCAGTCCACAGACTCATGCTCTATCCACTGAGCCAAACCAACTAGGGCTAAATCTCAACTTTTAACCCAGCTTGTGACCCAAATGAGGCAGTCATTGAAGAATAATTACAGAGCTCAATTAATAGAGACAGTAATTCTGCCTAGGGCATAATAAAAAGCTATTGCAATATTCTAGTCTAAGGCAGTGATTCTTAACTGGAGGCAATTTTGTCCCCTAATGCTGGTGTGTGTTTCTTGACATCTAGAAGGGTTCAGGAATCTGGAAAAAGGCTGCATGTAAATTATTAAAGAGCCCAGAGACGAAACATAAATTTGGAAGGCATTTTGGGGAGCCAGAGGAGCTAAGCTGTAGGAACCAAGTTCTTCTGTCTCTCTGGACCCCTCGCTTTTTATTAACACAAATTGTCATAAAGCAAAGTAGATATGCATATCAAAGGCAAGGTTTAGTATACAGAATCCATTGTCAAATTGGGGGAACTGCCTACGGTTGTTCAGGTGTTTGGCCAGTAGGAGGCAATAACATGTAGATTGAAATGCCCTCAGCTGTCTGGCAGCAAGCAATCATTTATGCATCCTTTTCAGGTTTGGGGAAATGCCCTCAGCCATTTCCAACAGGCAACAATATCTATCTTTCGGCCCTTGCTGAAGGCTCAAGGTCTACCAACATTTTGATGAAATTCTTGCATTTATGACCTACTGGAATTAGCGTCTGGGACCCTAAGAGGACATTTGAAAATATCTGGGGACAGTTTTGATTACCATACTTGGGGAGTGTCACTGGCATCCAGGGGGGTAGAGGTCAGGGCTACTGTTAAACATCCTATAATGCACAGGACACTCACCCCTCCCAAACAAAGAATTATCCAGGTTAAAATGTTAGTGCTAAGGTTGGGAAACACTGGTCTGAGACCATTGCTGTGGGGACTGAAAGCTTTAGTAGAGATGCCTCGAATGTGGGTTAGATGTGGGAATAAGAGAAGAAGAAGCGTACACAGTGACTCTGAGGTAGGTGTCTCTGGAGGTTGGGTGGTCAATAATGCCTTCAACTGAAAACAAGAGAAGCAAGGTTCTGGGGGAACCTATCAACCACTTTGATAGGTTCCTGTCCTATCTCTGAGATGTTCCTGCCAGCAAAGTGAAGGTGGATAGTTAGCCAAAGGGGAGGTTGGGTGTGATTTGCTTATACAAGGGTGGGCAAACGTAGGTTTACAGCTGTGAGTACATAAAGCTTATTCTTGTATTATTACTTATTTATTATTTCATTTCTATACAAACAACTGTAAACCTACTTTTTGCCCACCCTAGTATATCATCTCTTGCTATAGTGATTTAACTAAACAGAAACTCTTAGTTCTTTACCCTCTGTATCAGCATACTGCTAGTGAATGAAGCCCACAGAATATTGCTCATTACATGGCTAAATGCAATACTCTTAAATGTTCCCTTCAGAGAGGCGATATTTAATACCACTAATATACATTAAAATTAATAGTGTTTATGCTATTTCTACTCATCTGGTTATTATTCCTTGGTTCCAAAACACTTTAAATAAAGGTAGACCAAGCAGAAATTGACATTATTTTATTAACATGCTATCATATCCTTTATAATATTCATACATATTACTTCTTTTTGTTGGTTAGTGAAATATATTTAGATAGTGAAATATATTTAGATATTGACAAAGTCTCTTCTTGACAACCTTAGGCTCCTCCAAGCCCTCTAGGCTTTGACCTTGGCATCTGTCTTTGTCAGACCTGCATCACCCAGTTATAGCGATAATCTTGCTATATCAGTTTAGAGAGAACACACACCCCCATCCCATTCTCCATATCTGATCACCCTTGGTATCTGATTAAATTCCTCATTCCCACCCTTGATGTCTACCATCCTAGCTTGCCTTCAACAAGAATTCTGTTCGGTCTGTTTAATGAGATCCCCGCCCCCCTTATCCCTGATGTTTCCGTGTAATAATTTTCCACCCTCTGACCCCCACTCTGCCCCTTGGCTATCAATCCCCACTTGTGCAGGGTGTGTTTGGAACTGAGCCCAGTTCTGCACTGAGGTCTCATCTCCGTATTGCAATAGTTCCTGAATACCATCTGTCCAGCACTGGTTTGCTTTAACAACAGTATCCTAAAGTCTGGGTTTACGCACTCTTGGCAAATCCCAACAAGTACCTGCCAGGTACCATTCCTGTGCTAAGTGGTTAGATTCTTGGGACTAACCAGAAAACAGAGCCACTTGAACCTTTAAAACAGATTTAATCCAATGCAGGGAACTGGTGACATGGTGATAGAAGAGCTGAGAAGCCAAACAGGGCACACTGAGGCAAGGCAGAGAGTGCTAAAGCAGGAACCTCGTTCCGAAATCCCAGGGGCCAGGGTCACGGGGCAGAAGCGGACACCGTGGCACAACTGACCAGCAGGAACTGGGGCTGCAAAGGAGACAAGCTGCCACCAGACACATCACCCAAGACAGAGAGGACAGAGCGGGGAAGGCCTTGTCTTCTCCCGCTCTCGCACCTCCACACCCGACCAGAGTCACTCCTTTGGCTGACTCTAGGTGGGAGCTGGGGGCCTGGGGAATGCCGTCGCTAGGAGTCCACCCATTTGTGACACAGCAGGACAAGGCATGTTAACCTGAAATTAAAGGGAGCAAAGTGAGCAGCAACAAGTATTTATTTGACAGTCAATGGTAGGCGTCCTCAAACTACGGCCCGCGGGCCACATGCGGGTGTTTTTGCTGTTTTGTTTTTTTTTACTTCAAAATAAGATATGTGCAGTGTGCATAGGAGTTTGTTCATAGTTTTTTTTTAAACTATAGTCCGGCCCTCCAACGGTCTGAGGGACAGTGAACTGGCCCCCTGTTTAAAAAGTTTGAGGACCCCTGGTCAATGGAATAGCTATTAGAAAGCACTGATTCAGGCAGGAACCCAAATAGCGTTCCGATTAGCACGTGACGGTAAGGGGTTTTTATGAAAAGGGAAGAAAAAATAATGACATGAATAGAAGGAAGGGATTTTTATTGGTGCTAAGAAACTAAGGAAGAAATTGCTAGAGGTGTGAATAAGGCCAGTTATTCTTTAGCTATATCCATGGTGGTGCCAATTCTAAAGAATGTCTTTAATCTTTAGTCCTGTAGTCAGGATGTCTGCTTTTTGGTTAGCTTTCAAAACCGTTGTTTGAAATACAATGTTCGTTTGGCCCAGTCCAAAGTTATTTTGCCGGTGGTTCGAGGAGGAAGGCGTGAAAGGCGGTTCCCCCGGAATGGCTGTCCTAGCTCTATTTTAAAATGGCTTCGCTTACATCAGCTTTCCACAGGCCAAAAGTGGATGTAGGCTGGAGACACCGCAGCCTGGCAGAGGGGTGCACTCAGGATTTATCTAATTTGTGCCTTGCTCGGTAAGGTATTGCTACCTCCGTTTGCGGCTTAGGAAGCTTAAGCTCATTAAGTGACTTGTCCAAAGTCACAGGCCCAAAAGGGGCAGATCTGGAAGGATTCCCAAGCTCCGTCCTGGTCCGAAGCCCCTGCTGCTGTCTCAGCACAGGCTCGAGCATCATAGCTGGGCTTTCCAGGCTGTAAATCCTAAAGGACAATTTCATGGAGGAAAACAAAATACGGAGAATGTCCAAGTCACAGAGAGGCACGCTTGTAATACAAGACTACAGACCTAAGAACTCATACAGACCGGGGCCTTTTTATTGAACAGAGCAAAGATCCTGGCCTAACGTCTTGCATAAATCATTACTGTTCTGCTTAATGGGGTGGCCATAAACCTAATAACCTGAAGGATTTGCAAGCATTTTAATGAAAAATACACTGGCATTTTAGAGGAAAGTAACGGGGCCCAGGGGGACACAGTTTGGACACAGGGAGATTTATTCTGGTAGTCAACAATAAGCTCTGTTACCTGGGCGATGTAACACATTAGCACCGATGAGTTTATGTGATAAGCTGCTGCGAGCAAACAGCAGAACCTGGGGACAAGTAGAAAGGCACAGAAGAAGTGGTTTGTATGGAGGATGACAGGAAGTACGGGGGAGGTGGGAAGATGAGCTGTTTTCTAGAGAGACGAAGGCAACCTCAAGAATAATGGAATTGCTAGGGAAGTTTCCTGAGTTTGTCATATTTCTTTGTTTAGAAGATTGCCTGTGTGTTCATTAAACGTGTGTGGTGTGATGCTCTGGTTGTCAGTCTGTATTAGAAAGCTGCCTTGTGTGGGCTTATAAGGTTAGGTAATGCC